>NC_081153.1:1569612-1669612 GCF_958295425.1 Solea solea | reverse complement strand
AGCAATGCTAAATCTTCTGTGATTATCACTCCTGTCTTGTTTTTAACTTCTGAAATGGAACACGATCGACCTTGAGGTCACGTTGCGACTTCCAACATCCAAGTTCCGATGTAAATGGAACGCAGCAGGAAACTGGAACAAACATCGTCAGAGTTTTTAAAATGGATGACGTTTATTGATAAACCTCAGGGATGTTTTGGCAGTTTGCTTGGTTTCCTAATTAGCACACTAATTATCACACACACACACACACACACAGAGTGACAGGAGCAGGAGACTAAAGAGTTTCCTAACACACCAGCAGGAGGCGGAAGATGATGATGATGATGATGGAGGAGGAGCTGACTCAGGAGAACAGGAACACAGCAGATTAAGATCTTTAATGGCTTCTCATGTTAGTTTGAGGTTTGATGGTTTGATTCCCTGTGGTGAAGGGAAGTGGACTGAGTGACAGCAGGAATGTCCGACATCAGCTGTTTCACTTTACAGCAGATACTGTGTCGCTGTGTGTGTGTGTGTGTGTGATCGTTGCTGTGAGATTCATGTAAACATTTGCACACGTTCACCTGAACATGTGGATTTTAGAGCCTCGTGTGTGGCGGTCTCAGCGTCGTCTTATTGGCCACGCTCTAAATTTAGCCCGAGAGGTCGAAGCCAAACGAGCGCGGGAGAGAGAGGGAGACAGAGTGAGAGAGAGAGAGGGAGGTGGACTGAGATGTGCTGTGAGCAGGAGAATAAGACCTGAACCTGCAGGAAAAGTCGTGAGGAGATCAAACTCTCTGTTGCTCTGAAAACCTGCACAAAACTGGACCAAAATATCCAGTAAATATCCTGCAATTACCCAGTAAATACTAACTATACACCCTTTAAATAACTGGCAAAAATGAAGCAAATAACCAGTTAAAACCCAGGAAATACCCCCTAATTACCCATTAAATACCCAGTATATACCCAGCAAATTTCCAGCAAATACCCATTAAATAATTGGCAAATACCCAGTAAATATTCAGCCTAAGAAATACCCACAAGATAGTGAGCAAAAACCTAGTACAGTCCCAACAAATACCAAGTATAGTCCCATCAAATACCCATTATAGTCCCATCAAATACCCAGTAAAGTCCCAGTAAATACCCAGTATAGTCCCATCAAATACCCATTATAGTCCCATCAAATACCCAGTAAAGTCCCAGTAAATACCCAGTATAGTCCCAGCAAATACCCAGTATAGTCCCAGCAAAAACCCAGTATAGTCCCATCAAATACCCAGTATAGTCCCATCAAATACCCATTATAGTCCCATCAAATACCCAGTAAAGTCCCAGTAAATACCCAGTAAAGTCCCAGCAAATACCCAGTAAAGTCCCATCAAATACCCAGTATAGTCCCAGCAAATACCCAGTATAGTCCCATCAAATACCCAGTATAGTCCCATCAAATACCCAGTAGAGTCCTAGTAAATACCCAGTATAGTCCCAGCAAATACCCAGTATAGTCCCATCAAATACCCAGTATAGTCCCAGCAAATACCCAGTATAGTCCCATCAAATACCCAGTATAGTCCCATCAAATACTCAGTATAGTCCCATCAAATACCCAGTATAGTCCCATCAAATACGCAGTATAGTCCCATCAAATACCCATTATAGTCCCATCAAATACCCAGTAAAGTCCCAGTAAATACCCAGTATAGTCCCAGCAAATACCCATTATAGTCCCATCAAATACCCAGGAAAGTCCCAGTAAATACCCAGTATAGTCCCAGCAAATACCCAGTATACTCCCATCAAATACCCAGGAAAGTCCCAGTAAATACCCAGTATAGTCCCATCAAATACCCAGTATAGTCCCAGCAAATACCCATTATAGTCCCATCAAATACCCAGTAAAGTCCCAGTAAATACCCAGTATAGTCCCAGTAAATACCCAGTATAGTCCCATCAAATACCCAGTATAGTCCCAGCAAAAACCCAGTATAGTCCCATCAAATACCCAGTATAGTCCCAGCAAATACCCAGTAAAGTCCCATCAAATACCCAGTATAGTCCCAGCAAATACCCAGTATAGTCCCATCAAATACCAAGTATAGTCCCATCAAATACCCAGTATAGTCCTAGTAAATACCCAGTATAGTCCCAGCAAATACCCAGTATAGTCCCAGCAAATACCCAGTATTGTCCCATCAAATACCCAGTATAGTCCCATCAAATACCCAGTATAGTCCCAGCAAATACCCAGTATAGTCCCATCAAATACCCAGTATAGTCCCATCAAATACCCAGTATAGTCCCATCAAATACCCAGTATGGTCCCATCAAATAACCATTATAGTCCCATCAAATACCCAGTAAAGTCCCAGTAAATACCCAGTATAGTCCCATCAAATACCCATTATAGTCCCATCAAATACCCAGTAAAGTCGCAGTAAATACCCAATATAGTCCCAGCAAATACCCATTATAGTCCCATCAAATACCCAGTAAAGTCCCAGTAAATACCCAGTATAGTCCCATCAAATACCCAGTATAGTCCCAGCAAATACCCATTATAGTCCCAGCAAATACCCAGTATAGTCCCATCAAATACCCAGTATAGTCCCATCAAATACCCAGTATAGTCCCATCAAATACCCAGTATGGTCCCATCAAATAACCATTATAGTCCCATCAAATACCCAGTAAAGTCCCATCAAATACCCAGTAAAGTCCCATCAAATACCCATTATAGTCCCATCAAATACCCAGTAAAGTCCCAGTAAATACCCAGTATAGTCCCAGCAAATACCCATTATAGTCCCATCAAATACCCAGTAAAGTCCCAGTAAATACCCAGTATAGTCCCATCAAATACCCAGTATAGTCCCAGCAAATACCCATTATAGTCCCATCAAATACCCAGTAAAGTCCCAGTAAATACCCAGTATAGTCCCAGTAAATACCCAGTATAGTCCCATCAAATACCCAGTATAGTCCCAGCAAAAACCCAGTATAGTCCCATCAAATACCCAGTATAGTCCCAGCAAATACCCAGTAAAGTCCCATCAAATACCCAGTATAGTCCCAGCAAATACCCATTATAGTCCCATCAAATACCCAGTAAAGTCCCAGTAAATACCCAGTATAGTCCCATCAAATACCCAGTATAGTCCCAGCAAATACCCATTATAGTCCCATCAAATACCCAGTAAAGTCCCAGTAAATACCCAGTATAGTCCCATCAAATACCCAGTATAGTCCCATCAAATACCCAGTATAGTCCCATCAAATACCCAGTATAGTCCCAGCAAATACTTGCACATTGACATTAATATCTCACATTCTTATTCTTCCATTTCACTGTAGGTTAATATATCATGTGTAAATGTTTTAAATACAAAGTACAGTAAATATTAAAACTACATAAATTATAAACTCAATTTAGTGTCAGAACATTCATAATTACATATTTTTACCAGTTAGTTTCAGCCGTAAAAAAACAATCATATTTTAAGAGAGTCATGAATAACCCTGACCAATCATGACTCAGCATTTTTATTTATGAGGACGTCTCAAAGAACCAGAGAGAATCTGACGACATGAAATATTCATGTCATGTTTAATAATAAAATCAAGTCATTTCAACGCAAATCCATTCAGTGCAGGAAAAACACGGCGCACAGAGTTTCCTCTTCATTAGAAACATGATGAGTTACACAGGAAGTTACCAAAATAAAAGCAGCAAAACACGACAGAGTGAAATCAACAAGACGATAAAACCATCTTAACGTAGATTTAACGTCTTCATAGAAACAAGAAGAAAACATGAGAGTTTAAAAAAGCCTGGCTGCAGGTCACATGACTGACAATAATCTGGTTTCCATGGAAACCAATAATCCCACTACTGATGTTATTCTGAATATTTTTCAAATTAAGATCTTAAGAAGAGTCACAGAATATCCCATAATATTCATGTTGACATGTTATGGAAGATAATCTGATTATGACTCGTCTCTTCATTACATCCACTGTTGTGAAAAAGCTAACAGTAATACGTTATAATCTGATGAAGACACAAGTCAAATGAGGAGATTAAAATCAGATTACTTCAAAACATGTTCTCATTTACATGGCAGAAACCATCAGATTATTGTCCTAATTGGATTAATACTTGTGTTTAAATTGACATGAATAATCAGATTATTGACCTTATTCTGAAAAATACATTATTCAGATTATCATGTTTGTTTGAATTGCTAATAGAATATTCAGATTATATTCAAATAACACAGGGTGTAATCTGATTATGTTGACGCCACATCCACTGTGAGAATGCATCATGCTGAGAGTCAGATTACTCCACATCTTAATCTCTGATTGATTGTTTTAAATACAATTTTGATCTCATAATCAGACTATTGTCTTAATCAGATTACTGAAAACTGCTGCTTATTTAAATTCTTATGACGAATGAAAATGATGTTTTAATCTGATGAAAGACGATAAACTGCAGAAATAAAGCGGATAAATAAGCAAATAAGCAAAGAAATTCAGCAAATAAGTAACAAAAGGTTGATTCAAGTCACTTGTTTTAGCTTCTACAGTTTTTTTAATCAGATTTAATCTAAGAATGATGTGATCTTAGTGAACAAACAGTAAACAGTAAATTGCAGATGATTGTAAGACAAAGCTGTTTCACAAAAACGTCACAGGACGAAGATCGTTTTACTCAGACGTCTTTGGGAAACAGAAGAAAAGTGCAATAACACCTCCTGACCACTAGCTGCCACTGTCATTGTGAGGGAGACACTTCTGCCAGGGGCTGTAAGGCAGCGCCAGCAGCACGAAGAGGATCCCGCCCACGATGAGGACGGCGCCCGCGCAGCCGATGCACGACACCGACCACGAGAGCTCGTGGTGCAGAGGAACCGTGTGGTCGCTGGACAGCAGCGCGAGGACCGACTGATGGAAGACCACCAGAGACAGGAGCACCAGGACGCCTGTGAGGTCACACAGAGGTCACACAGAGGTCACACAGAGGTCACACAGAGGTCACACAGGTACTGACCTGACAGGATGAAGCAGAACGACGCTGGTTTGAGGAAGAAGAGGATTTCTTTGCTGAGAGCCATCGTGATGCAAATGGCTCCCATCACCATGAGGAAGAGGCTGAACAGAGCCAACATGGCCGCCGCTATGTTCAGATCTGCACAGGTGAGGAGGACACAGTTATTTTTCTGCATGATATAACTTTTCTGTAAAAACTCATTCTTTATAAAGATTAGTAAATTAATCTAAACCTAATTTTGAAATTGGATGCATGAAATAAATCTGCCAGTGTACGGGAAAGTTCAGGAAATAACCTTCTTTATAAAAGTGTGTTTGTGTTTGTGTTTACTTTCAAAGCACTCTACTCTCACTCTCCCACACCAAAGTCCACAGAGAAAATCAGTGATTTTAACGTCACACACACACACAGGAGTTGTTGATCCATCACTAAGTTCTAATGTCTTATTTTAGTGAATTTTATTTTTAAAATCCTTCATTCAGATTGACCTCAGTGACACAAAGTGACCACACGAGGCAGCAGAGGACCAGCAGCTCCTGTGTCCCCGTGAGCTAAAATCACTGATGTTGTCTATGGGCTTTGGTGTGGGAGAGTGAGTGGTTTACAAACTTCAGTTTCCTGTTGGAAAAGTCTGTCTCACAGTGAGATAAAGACATGAACGTGTTCTTTAGATATCATAGACTTAAACTGACGTAGATTTTATTCACTTTGTCTTTTGTAAAGTGGCTAAAACTTGTGTTTACACTTCACCTGCAAAACCTGCACTAACCCTTTAAGACGCCAGAATGAAGGTGCGTTCAGTGAAACACATTTGAGAGGCAGATGCTAGTGATTCCATGATCTTTAATCTTCGCTGAAAATGTCCGAAAATCTCAGTCCTCACAGATGATTTCATGTCCTCGCGTCTGTGTTTATTAAATGTGGACACAGCGTCGATGACACTGTCGTTCACTTCTGTGTGATCTCGATGATACATTATGTCTCTGCCAGTGAAAATGAGAGGTTTGACGGCACTTCAAACGCAGCGTGGGAGGATTAGATTTGAAACACTCAGCCGAGCAGACAATGGGGGTGGGGGGAGGTAAGGATGAGACGTGGGACAAAGACAGACGGACAGACGGACAGACGGAGGGGCAGAGAGGGTTTGAAGAAAAAGGAGGCGGGGACAACGAGGTGAATGACTCACTCTTCTGCGTCGTCTTCTGGAACATCACAGCGTTTTCCCCTGTGGTGAAAAACTTGAAGTAGGTGCAGTTAGATTCTGTGAGAAGACGAGGAGGAAGAAGAAGAAGAAGAAGACGAGGAAGAAGAGAGACACAAACATCATCAGGTCACCTGGTTTTAGCTGGAGATTATCATCTCATTATCATCTCCAACAGTGAGTTTAGAAATGTTCTCATGGGCTAAAAAACAAAAAGGTTGATTTAAGTCACTTGTTTTAGCTTCTACAGCTTTTGGTTTTATTTAAGAATACTAAGAATCTAAGAATGCTGGGATTTTATTGAACAACCAGTAAACAGCCTCCATTTGTGTCTACTTCTAAACCACTCACTCTCCCACACCAAAGCCCATAGAGAAACTCAGTGATTTTAGCTCACAGGGACACAGGAGTTGTTGATCCACTGCTGTCTCCATCACTAAGGTCTTATTTTGTCACTTTGCCATTTTGACTTTGGCACTTTGTTCAGATTAACATCAGTGACACAAAGTGACCACACGAGGCAGTAGAAGACCAGCTGCTCCTGTGTCCCTGTGAGCTAAAATCACTGAGTTTCTCTCTGGGCTTTGGTGTGGGAGAGTGAGTGGTTTACACACTTGAGTTTCCTGTTGGAAAAGTCTGTCTCACAGTGAGATAAAGCTGGAACATGTTCTTAAGACATCCCCTGGTTCTCTCTGCTCTCTTTATTATTATAATTGTTGAAATTCCAGGAGCCGCTTCTCTCCGAGCCTCAGAACTCGTCTCAATTATTCTCCATCAACTATAATCACGCGTGAACGTCAACGACGAGCTGAAGGTGACAATCCGACGCTTTCCCGTGAAATGAATTCATTAATATTCCACCGTCTTCTTGCTTGTGTTACAGTGATTAAAGTTTGATCGTCACAGAGAACGTGACGCCTCAGTCTGAGCATCAGAACATCAGTCTTGATAAAGTGCGATCAAAGCCTCTGTGCTGCCGTACGACTCTAAACAATCTGTTTTTACATGTGTGTAACGCCACCTACTGACCGGGACATTTCAGTCATTAGAAGATGAATATAAATAAATAAACTTGGTAAAGACATTGAGAAAGAAATAGTACAATGTTAAATCTCAGATGACAAGGCAGGTCACAAGTTAGCAGCAAGTTAGCAACGTAATTGGCTATGTCCCCAGTGAAGTTATAAGCTCCAACTCAAGCTAGAAAAACCTCAGCTACATCACATGTGAGTTATCAACACAGCTACACCATCAGCTGCAACACAAGTTAGCAACTTTATCAGGTACATTATCAGCTCCAACTCAAGCTAGCAAGTCATCAGATACAATGCTTATCAACTGTGACCCAAGTTAGCAACACATTAGCTACGTCATCAGCTTGGAGGCAAGTTACCAACTTTATCATTTACATCATCAGTTCCAGCTCAAGTTAACTGTGAAGCAAGTTAGCAGTGCACATTAGCTACAGCCTGGACACAAGTTATCAACTTTATTAGCCATGTCATCAGCTAAGTTATGAGATCCAACTCAAGCTAGCTACGTCATCAGCTTGGACGAAAGTTAGCAACTTTATTAGCTATGTCATCAGCTACAACACAAAGGTAGCTGTTGCCCAAGTTAGCAATGCACATTAGCTATGTCAGCTTGGACACAAGTTAGCAACGCACATTAGCTATGTTATCAGCTACGTCATCAGCTCCAACTCAAGCTAGTGAGTCATCAGCTACAGCGCAAGTTACCTGCAGCGCAAGTTAGCAACGCACATTAGCTACATCATCAGCTCCAATTCTAGATAGCAAAACATCAGCTTCATCTTCAGATGTGATGCAAGTTAGCAACACACATAAACTACGTCATCAGCTGCAATCCAAGTTAGTAACTTTATCAGCTAGGCTATCAGCTTCAACTCAAGCTAGCAAGTCATCAACCACACTAGTTAGCTGTGATGCAAGTTAGCAACTTTATTAGCTTCATTATCAGTTAGCAATGATGATTTTCACAGTGATTTAGTGTAAAATGATGCAGGAACTACTGTGTAAACAGTATTTAGTACAAAGTCATTTTACAGAGAGTTATTTTACAGTGTAGTGAAGACAGTGAGGATTCACTGGGTGAATATTTCACACGTTGGTCGATGTCGTTGCTTTTGTTCATTCATAAAAAAGTGCCTTCAGTTACAGTCTGTGTTCACAAAGTCCCACGATGAAACAACAACAACCTAATTACCCACTAAACCAGTAACCCTGTAAAAGTAGACTCTGTGAGGAGTCTGTGTTTTCTCTCTGTCTGTTCTGCTGTTTATGAGTCAGTCTTCAAAAGTGGGAGTTGATACAGGTGAGTCATGGAAAAGAGAAGAGACGCTGCTTTTTATCTCTGATCTTTGTTCACATTTGACCAAATCAAGCCGAAAGTAAAACGTCCACAACACACAGCATGTACTTCATCTGTGAGCAGCGCACAAACCTCCACAAAAACCTGGATAATGATGTCGTAGCAGCTGCAGATCTGGATTACAGTGGTTTTTCATCACTCGGTCAAACCAGAGGAAGCTCAGGATTCCCCCAAAACCCAATGATGCATCTTTGTACTTGACCCAAAAGGTCTGTGACAGTGACTCAGGCCGTGAGTCATGCGGGCATTCGTCAAATAAGCAGACAAGCATCATCTGTCTGAGCACAGAGTCAGAGCTCACTCATAACTCATTCATAAGTTATGAGGCTCATTCATAACTCCATCCTTCAAACCTGTGCAGTCAATCATCCGCTCACACAAACACAGTCATCACAAACCCGGCGATGAATCCACACCATTACGTTTGAAAATGCTCTGGATACATTCGTCATCCTCGCTAAAAACACAAAACTGGTTCCGTTTTTTTGTTTGATGCGTTTATTTGTAAACCCTGTTGTTGTCATAAGTTGGAATTTCCGATTTCCTAATCGTAACTTTTAACTGGAACGCCCCCTTCAGGTCGGATTTCCAATTCTGAAAGTCAGCGAAACGATAACAACATAGGATTACAGTATGGCTGCTATTTTAACTGTAAATGTCACATCTGTCATATTTCATATACAGTAAATCCGTCGTACACGCAGTATACAGAGCATTATTATCATATTATCATATATGTTTACATCCATGTTTTTATCTGACTCTCAATTATCCGTCCAAATAAAACTCCTCCTCTCCTGTGGCGTGTACCATTTTAGATTGACAAACAAGCAGTTATGGTTATGGTTATATTGCCCCCTGTTGGCTTGGCATGTTGTAACAGTGGGGTTTTGCGTTTCTATGTGCACATAGAAGAAGAAGAAGAAGAAGAAGAAGAAGAAGAACTTGTGTGTGAACAGGATTGTTGTTGTTTTTTCTACGTGTGGATGCATGTGTGGGTCTGAATCACCTCCGGGCAGCTCAGCGGGTCCACAGCTCAGTCTCTCTGGGTCGATATCAGTCACCCACAAGGTCTTGGTGCAGCCTTTCCACAGACCATAATGAGCCGTCAGACAGGTCTGAAACACAGGGATTCAAAAATAAAAGAAGTTAGCTTTGATACAATATTTTCACACAGTAAAGTAATTTGAAGATGCATTTTTTTCTGGACTGCCTACATGCATATATATATAATATAATATTATTAATATAATATATGTAATATGTAAAAATACATCCATAAAGATATAGAAAACAAATTGTTAAAGTTGATCTTCAATGACCGTCATGAGCTACAAAAACTAGATTGTATAATATCCAACAATAATTTATTTATTTTCTTTCTCTTTAAAATCAAGTGATGATGTCACTTCCCATTTCTCCACGTCCTCTTTCAGGTCACTTCCTGTATAAATGTACTTCCTGTTTGCTTCTTCCTGTTTGACAAACATTTGAATGAAGCATCGTAGCAGAAAACGCAGTAAGTCGATTTAAAGTCACTCATGTTTCAGACGATCTGCTGCGAATGATCTGACTTATAACTAGTGATGGTGAGATGTAGCCTCATGAGGCATTGAACCACTTGAGCCAATTGGTTCGAGAAAGGGTTCATTTCTCGAAGCTTCATGTGCACACGAAACCACCTACTGGCCAAGTGTATAATCACAGGCAGCTGTATCTGAACCACATAATGTGTGATGAATTGAATTTTTGTGTCTGTTAGAAATGACTATGAATTACAAAAAATGTATGACCAAATAATTTCTGTACATATGTGTTTAATACATTTTTTGAATGTATTCTGTGTGTGTAAATCTTCCCAAAATGGTAATATCATAATATGGCAGGTTGTGCAATGTCTTTCTGAAAATGGCATGGGCGTAATCAGGCAGAGGACAGTGAAAGTGCTTGTGGAACTAGGAAAAGGGCACAGATTATGCTTGTGTAACTTGGACAATGATGAGCCTCGCTGGCTCCATCCTATATCACCTATCCTACTTTCCTCACTCTCCTAAATCGCTCTCTCTCTCCCTAAACTCTCCAAACTATCTCCAAACTATATAAACGCTATCCAAACTCTAGTATCCAAACTATCCAAACTCTATCCAAACTCTCAAAACTATCCAAACTCTATCCAAACTCTCCAAACTATCCAAACTCTATCCAAACTCTCAACTGACCACAACTCTCCTTCAAAAACCCACATTTTGAATGGAGCCTATATAGGGGTCTATATAGCTGTAAAACCTCGCAGCAAAATCTGAACCACTTCACGAAGCAATCACGTGGTACAGCCTGGCAGCGAGGCTTCGGACGTCATAATTTTTGGCTCCTCCCCTAAATGAAGCAAGCCTCGAATACGCGCATCGTGGAAACGCCCCCTCCCCTACTCGGCACACGCTTCGAAGCCTCGATACGGAACGTCACATCACTACTTAAAACCTTTTGAAAAGTGACTTAAAAACAGCTGCTTTGTAATTGTAAGTCAAACGTGAAGCTATCGTCAGCGCTAACTACACAGTTTATTTGTATTTATGACCGTTGTACAATGAAATGTTGATTTAAGAACATGTCTGGGTTCATGTGTTCATCGGCATTGACCAGACTTGAGAGTTTCAGACAAACTTGAACACATTTATGAGCTGAATGTGAATCTAAAGTTGTACCACATGTTCACTAACAAGCTAGTAACATGGCTAATAGAGCACACACACACACACACACACACACCATCAGGGAAGGACTTAGCCACATTAGCTGCTTCTTTGCCTAAAGAGCAGAGTTTGTGTGTGAAGTCACACGTGATGTTTCACCTGGTTGTTGTAAAAACTCTTGGACGGTGCCAGCTCCACCCAGAACTCCGTGCCCACACCGAGCACCGTGAGGACCACGCCCACGATGGCCACGAAGAACGCCAACTTGATCTGGTGACAGAACATGTTGCAGGATTTAAATGTTGCAGTGGTCAGTGAGTGTTGTTTTTGGAGGTGAAGAGGTCAACAAAGAGATTGTAGATATCATTTTAGAAGGCTCAGGTGAATGTTTTGGAGGCTGCAGTGGTCACTGAGGAGCTTCTACTGTATGTACTATTGTTTTTGAAGGTGTAGAGGACAACAAAAAGGTTCTAGATGTCATTTTCAAAGGCTAAGAGTAAGATTAGGAGGCTGCCATGGTCTTTGAGGAACCTTTACTATGGGTACTGTTGTTTGCGAAGGTTTAGAGGTCAACAAAAAGGTTCTAGAGGTCATTTGATATGTATAAGTCATTGAGAGGGTTCCATGGTTGTTTTTGAAGATGAATTGTTAAACGACAAGGTTCTAAATGTAATATTAGAAGGCTTAGAGTAACCCCTAACCCCAAAAAACTTTTCTCGATCTTCTCTAACCTCCTTGACCCCCCCACTCCCCCTCCTCCCTCCTCCCTTCTACCAATTCACTTTGTCAAATACTTCACAAAAAAGTCGATGAAATTCGCTCTTCTTTCTCAACCCCAACTCCTGATCTCACCACTCTACCAACCACAAATTCAGCTCCTTCTCTATCCTTTTTCACCCCTCTATCTCATGATCAAGTTCTTTCCCTAATAACCTCTGCCCGCCCCACCTCCTGCCCCCTTGACCCTAGCCCCTCTCACCTTCTTCAGTCAATTGCTTCTGATCTTATTCCTTTCCTCACCCACCTCATTAACACATCTCTATCATCTGGTTGCTTTCCAGACTCTCTTAAAGAGGCCAGAGTGACCCCCCTCCTTAAAAAACCCACCCTTGACCCGTCTGAAGTAAATAACTACATGCTTGTCTCTCTTCTTCCTTTTCTCTCCAAAACTCTGGAGCGTGCTATCTTTAATCAACTCTCCTCCTACCTTCATCGGAACAACCTTCTTGATCATCTTCAGTCTGGTTTTAAAGCAGGTCACTCGACTGAAACTGCACTTCTTGCTGTCACTGAGCAACTCCACACTGCCAGGGCTGCCTCTCTCTCCTCTGTGCTCATCCTCTTGGACCTTTCTGCAGCGTTTGACACAGTTAACCACCAGATCCTTATTTCCTCCCTTCAAGAACTAGGTGTCTCAGGCTCTGCACTTACCCTACTCTCGTCCTATCTTCAAAACCGAACATACAGAGTAACCTGGAGAGGATCCGTGTCGGAACCCTGTCCTCTAGCTACTGGGGTCCCTCAGGGTTCTGTCTTGGGCCCTCTCCTCTTCTCTCTATACACCAACTCTCTTGGTTCTGTTATTCTCTCTCATGGTTTTTCCTATCACAGCTACACCGATGACACCCAACTCATCCTCTCTTTTCCCAGCTCCGACACACATGTAGCAGAACGGATCTCCGCTTGTCTGACCGACATCTCTCAGTGGATGTCTGACCATCACCTGAAACTCAATCTCGACAAGACTGAGTTTCTTTTTCTCCCAGGAAAGGGCTCTCCCACCACAGACCTGACCATCACCCTCGACAACTCTGTGGTAACTCCTTCTCATACCGCAAAGAACCTGGGTGTGACACTTGATGACCATCTCTCCCTCGCTGCCAACATTGCTGCAACAGCTCGATCTTGCAGATACATGTTGCACAACATCAGAAGGATACGGCCTCTTCTAACCCAGAAGGCGGCACAGGTTCTGGTCCAGGCTCTTGTCATCTCACGCTTGGATTACTGCAACTCCTTCCTGGCTGGTCTCCCTGCGTGTGCCATACGACCTCTGCAACTCATCCAGAATGCAACAGCTCGACTGGTCTTCAACTTACCAAAATTCTCCCACACTACACCGCTCCTCCGCTCCCTTCACTGGCTTCCTGTAGGTGCTCGCATCCGAGACTCTAGTGCTTGCGTTCCATGCTACAAACGGATCCGGTCCAGCCTACATCCAGGACATGATCAAAACCTACACCCCAGCCCGCCCACTCCGCTCTGCATCGGCAAACCGGCTCACTGCCCCCTCACTGAGAGGATCGCAGAGGCATTCACAGAACTCGAGACTGTTCACTGTCCTAGCTCCCAAATGGTGGAACGAGCTCCCCATCAACATCCGGACAGCGGAAAGCCTCCACATCTTCCACCGCCGACTAAAAACACACTTCTTCCAATTCTACCTTGACTAAGACGACAAAACAAAAAAAACAAAAAAAAACTTGCTTATACATCACACTTATGACTAGCACTTGAAGTAAGAAACTCTTTCTTACTTCTAGCTCTTATTTGTACCCAAATGTTTAAATGCACTTATTGTATGTCGCTTTGGATAAAAGCGTCTGCTAAATGACATGTAATGTAATGTAATGTAATGTAATGTAACATTAGGAGGCTGCCATGGTCACTGAGGAGCTGCTACTATACATATTGTTGGTGTAGAATTTTTAAAGGTTTAAAGGTTCTTGAGGTGTATTTAGATAAGGAGGGTTCTGCGGTTGTTTTTGAAGGTTAAGTGATCAACAACAAGGTTCTGGGCGTCATTTTAGAAGGTTTAAAGGGGTATGATGAGGCTGTAAATGTGACTGAGGAAGTTCTGTCGTTTTTGATCTAGAACAGAAATGTTCTATATGACCTTTTAGAAGGTTAAGGGGAATGGTAGAGGGCTGTTTATTACAGCTTTTGAGGTACAACAGCTGCTCTAAGAGTTTTTTATGGGTGTTTCGGGGGTTTGGCTCGTTAGCTTTCTCTTTAGCTTTGTGACGGTTATGTAAAATTTTTGCCATAGTGGAAAACTGAAGACATGGACACAGCCACAAACCGGTCACCTTTCCCTCCTGCGCCTCACTCATGTGTCCCATGGACGTGGTCCTGCGACGCTTGTTCCCTCCGAACGTGGTGCGTCCGGTCATCAGACTTGTCAAACCTCCCTGACTCGCTCCTGCTGGTACCGGCACCATCCCTCCTGCCCCCGGCACCACCGTGCGGCCTTCCTCATCGGTCACGAAAAAGGTCGACCACATTCTCTCAGAGCGGAAAACGACTAAGACGGCTGCGTCTGACTTTAGCAAACGAGTGTAAGTTGTGAAACTCCAACAATCCAAAAATGAGAGGTAAACGTTTCTGTGTTCTCAGTTTGTGCCCAAAAAACAAAACCTGTCAGAACAGAGTTTATCAGGGAAAGACGAGAATGAGTCGTCTCTTCAGGAAAAGAGTGATTAAAAAACAGTGGATTTGATGAAAACCTGACAAATGAGTCATGATGAAAAACAGAGTTAGAGGGACGAGGTAGAGGAGGAGGAGGAGGAGGAGGAGGAATCCTTCCTGCACACGAGAGCGGGAAGAAGAAAGAGAAAGAAAATTAGTTTGTTACACTGTAAAAAAGAAAAAAGTTGAATAAAGTTAATTGATTATTTTTCATATATATTATATTTCATTAAAACAGGGCCACACGGTGGTGTAGTGGTTAGCGCTCTCGCCTTGCAGCGAGAAGACCCGGGTTCAAGCCCCGGTTGGAACAAGGGCCTTTCTGCATGGAGTTTGCATGTTCTCCCCGTGTGTGCGTGGGTTCTCTCCGGGTTCTCCGGCTTCCTCCCACAGTCCAAAAACATGCAATGTGGGGATTAGGTAAATTGGACCATAGGAGTGAGTGTGAGAGAGAATGGTTGTTTGTTTGTCTCTATCTGTGTGTGTGGCCCTGCGATGGACTGGCGAACTATCCAGGGTGTACCCCGCCTATCGCCCGATGTAGCTGAGATTGGCACAGCACCCCCCGCGACCCTCTGGTGGAGGATAAAGCGGTAGATAATGACTGACTGAAGTCGTTAAAACTTCATTTATTATGATGTTTTACAGTGTATTGAGACTTAGAAAATAGGAATTAATTGAGAAAACTGCACTAAAATACGCTTCCATACCAAATAATTTCAAAATCAAAGTAGTATTTCCTCTGTAACAGTAAAATAAAGCAAGGTAAGACTTTTCTGTTGTTGACTCTGTATATAAGTCAACAGTTATTTGCTATCATGACAACAAATAATCAGCTAACACTTAATTAACTAATAAGAGACATAAAATGAACAAACTAGAGTCAACAAGTGACAATAAAAGTCTTACCTTGCTTTTCTTTTACACATTGCAGTTACATAGGAAATACTATTAATTTGAAATTATTTGGTACAGAAGCATATTTTAGCTGTTTTTTGAATTAATGATTTCATTTTTGTCTTTTTGAACTCCTTAAATCTCACTACACTGTAAAACTTAGCATATAACTACATTTGTTTAGTTTGCAGAACAATAAGGTGTTTTTGTTTCCCAGAATGCATCACCAGAGACATTCCTCACTCACTTACACTCATGTTCATTCTCACAGTGAAGCAACATGAAGAAAAAACCTTTAGCATAGCAGAGCCACAGTCGCTAAGCTATTTTCAGATGTTATGTAACAGTAAACGTGTGCAGAGTGAAGTCACGAGGTGCTGCTGCTGCTGCTGCTGCTGCTGATGATGATTATCTGCTGCTGCTGCTGCTGCTGCTGCTGCTGCTGATTATCTGCTGCTGCTACTGATTATCTGCTGCTGCTGATGATGATGATGATGATGATTATCTGCTGCTGCTGCTGATTATCTGCTGCTGCTGATTATTTGCTGCTGCTGCTGCTGCTGCTGCTGATGATGATGATGATGATTATCTGCTGCTGCTGCTGACTCAGTGACGGGGGACTTGGTTGACGCTGGATAGTTTCAGAGTTTGAATGTTTCACCAGGACGACGTGACGACGTGAGGACAGATGTCATCCATTTTAACATTTTAGGTAGAAGAAAAGGTTTTACTTAAAATATCTCTCAAATTACACAATAATATTAATATTTACTGAATTTGAGACATTTTTTAATTCTTCTATTTCATTTATCGTCATAAAAATGTCCAGAAACTTACTCTCATATTGTAAGTTCATTATTTAAATGGCACCAATTCATGATATATTATAATTATTATTATTAGAAGCTGAACTGTAGTATTTGTATTTAAAAATATCAGTCACCAATTTATAACTGATTAAGATCGATTGATTGAACCACATCAGTTGGTTTTTTTTAAAGTTTCAGTATCATCATGTGCATACACTGTAAAAACAGCACTGGTAGAAATAAGACAAATATTCTTACAATGAATTAGTAAATGTTTGTCTAGAAAACTTTAAACTCTTTAAAAACAAGGAAAAACTGGACAAAATGTAAGAAATATGTGAATTTAACTTCTTTACTTAATACAAAGCAGATCATATCAAATAATTTTTAGGTTTTGGAAACATTTAAAAGTAATTTCCTGACATTAAATGGACAAAACAATGGAATATTAATCATTAGGCTCAAATTTAAAAAAAAAAAATGAATAAGAAGAACCCGCAGGAGCAGCAGCAGCAACAGGACATTGATGTTTTTGTGTTTTTATGTATTTAACTTTGTTAAATACATGCAATTTATTTTGTGATCCTGAAAAATTATTTTTATTTTGTCTCAATATTAAAACAAAAAATGACAAACAGAAGCTTCTTTTTTTTTGCAGTGAAAAGTTTTTAAAGCCGTTCTTACTCAAGAGTGATCGCCGTCTCCACTGGACACACAAGGACGAGGAAACTCATTACAGTGAGTTTCACACGTTCACTGCTTCAAATATCCGTTTGCACGTCTCCAAAAATAATCCAGCGTGGAACCAACAGACGAGAGGAAAGTTCCTGCTGCTTTGAGCCGAACATAAACACAGAGAACAGGTCACATTTATTCACACACACACACACACACACACCACACACACACACACACACACACGCACACACACGCTCGACATTCATGAGTTGAGGGGACATTGCATTGACTTACATTCATTTCCTGGAGACTTACTCTAACCTTAACTACATTTACTACTGGGCTAACCCTAACCCTAATCCTAATCCTAATCCTAACCCTAACCTCAACCTAAGTTTAAAACATATCTTCACCTTAAAATGTAGTCATTTACATTGTGGGGACTTGATTTTTGTCCCCACAGGGAAGACAAGTCCCCATAATGTGACTGTGTAAACAGGTTTAGGTCCCCACAACATTAGTAATACCTGGACACACACACACACACACACATCTCACCCTCACACACACACACAAACACAAGTCCAGATGCCAGGGAAACATTCATGTGGTCACATGTGTCTCACGCTGTCATTCACCACTTCACAAACAATAGTGACATGAGGAAAAGTTGCTGACCTGGTTATTGTGTGTGTGGCTCTGCTCAGAGGGTGAGGGTGAGAGGGTGAGAGGGTGAGGAAAGGAAGTGAGGGAGAGAGAGGGCGGAGGGTGAAGTGTGTGTGTGTGTGTGTGTGTGTGTATTTCTGTCCTCCACCTGTTAATGACATTAAAGCCGACCCGGGGGAGAAGCGGGTCGTGTCAGCACGCCCCTGCTGCTGCTTCTGTGTCTGTGATTGAAGAGAGGATTAAAAACAAGCGCCGCCTCTGATTGGCCCACGCTGACACCATGTGACCACACACACACACACACACACACACACCTTAAACCTTTAAATCACTTTTTCACATGTTAAATGAAAGTGTGATGGTGCAGTGGAGAACACTGGTGCCTCACAGCATGTAAGGTCCAGGGTTTGATTCCCACTTCCTGTGGATGTCCTGTGTTGACAGACAGATGTGCCTCCTTGCATTATGACAAACTGTGTGTGTGTGTGTGTGTGTGTGTGTGTGCTGCTCTGTGACCTCTGACCTTGTGTCACAGTGAGATTACAGACACAAAAGTTTAACAGGATTCATTAACTCACACGACCTGAGGATGAAGCTCACGTTCATGTTCATATACTGTCTCTGTCTTTATCTGTTATTGTGTAAAAAGACTGTGTGTGTGTGAGACACACAGACACACAGACAGACAGACAGACAGACACACAGACAGACAGACAGACAGACAGGGTTAAAATGATCTGTAAATCCTCTTGAAGCTGATCATCATTGAGTGAACAAACGAAGCTGGAGCACAGACTGCAGAGCTGCAGGTCACCAGGTAAGAAAAGTGTTTACTCGAGTTTGTACTTTAGCCTTTAAACCAGATTATTATTATTATTATTATTATTATTATTATTATTATTATTATTCAATAGATGAGAGGAATTAACAATCATTCTGAACATGTTTGTTTGTTTGCGAGTGAAAAATGTGATCATTGAAAAACAGGAAAACCAAATAATAACTGGTCATTTCATTTAACTTGGATTAATTAATCTGGAGTTAATCTGGTGTTTGATAAGAAAAATAAAGAGAAACATTGGTTTATTTAAAGTGTGGAAGTGATGTGATAGTTTTTTAACCACGGCCTCGACTCTGACGACGACACAAACCTTTTAAAACTACATTTATTTTTATAAATATTTGTATTTAATCTGTTTAAATAATCCAGGGCTTCATGTTGATAAATGTGTTTCACAAATAAACTTTAAACTTGAACTAAATAAATAAGTTTGTCAGTTTTAAGTTTTACATTTTTCTATTTAAGTAAATAAATATTTACAACCAGCATTAAAGAGAAATGAACGATAGTCATGTGATTAAAATTGTTCATTATCATTCAACTCAACTTTATTTGTAAAGTTCTTTTAAAACTAAATTAAGTAAAAACACATAAAACCTCGTGAAAGTATCAGCTTTATAATAAAACAAATGTAAAATAACTTCAATCATGTCAAAGGTCACGGAAAGTTTTACATCTATAAAAAAGTGTCGCAGGTGTCGCGCTGTTTGTCGTCCCCTCACATTCACAGTGGAACTCATGTTTTCAATAATGTTTAAATAAATTAGTATTTAGATTTTTTAGATTTGTTGCGAGTTTAAAGTTTAAAGGGATTTAAATGTAATTGTGTTTTTTTTATAAGTTTAAGAAACGCTGCTGTGGATGAAATGATTATAATATTTTATTTTATTCACTGGTGTCGAAGCTTCACTGCTGTTCTTTACGTCCTACTTTAGCCTCTGTATAACATATACATATATATATATATATATGATAAATAAATATTAAATCTGTCACTGACTTTAAGAAAACTTGAAACTGTTCATTAAAACCAGGAAAAACTGAACAAAATGTTAGAAAGTTGAAGTAAAATTCAGTTTATTTCTTATATTATTGATGTAAATTTATCTTATATTTACACACACACACTGACCTGTGTCTGTATTTAATCACAAACTTAATTTGCGATAAAACAATAATGTGGCAACAGATTTACAGCATTTTTGAAATAATAAATCACTTTAATGAGACGTTTAGTAAAATGAAGAAAAGACTGTAAAAACCTCCACGTCAACTTCAGCAGGTCAAAGGTCACTGTCTTGCTGCTGTCACCCTCAGGTCAGGGGGCGGGGCTCCAGGTCAGCTGAGGACACACGTGATAATGAGAATTTTCTCAAAGGGGTCAAAGGTCAGTGAAGTGGTTTAAAGGCTGAAGACGTGACGATAACGAGGAGCTGTGTGTGTGTGTGTGTGCGTGCGCGTGTCACAGAGGAAATCAGTGATTTTAACATCACTCACACACACACACACACACACACACACACACACACACACACACACACAGATGAGTTGCTGCCTCCATCACTAAGCTCTAATGTCTTATTTTGTCAATTCGGCTTTTGAATTTATTTGCTAACATTGACCTCAGTGACACAGAGTGACCACACGAGGCAGCAGAGGACCAGCAGCTCCTGTGTCCCTGTGAGTTAAAATCACTGACTTTCTCTCTGGGCTTTGGTGTGGGAGAGTGATTTTAACCATTTGTAAATGTTTTATTTTATAAAACTGTAGATTAAAGTCTCAGTCTGGAAAGCGGATTTTCTTTGTCTTAACATGTTTTAATTTGCCACCTCCTGCAGCTGTGATCACTCTGGGATCTGATGGGGCTCACAGCCAGAGTTAAAGGGATTATTCTTGGCTGCTAAACACTCCTCCTCCTCCTCCTCCTCCTCCTCCTCCTCCTCCTCCTCCTCCTCCTGAGGTCTTTGGGGCTAAGGAAGATCACCTGGCTGGCTTTTCCTTGACACAGCAGTTGGTTTAATCCAGGATTCCTCAGCGGGCCAGTGGAGGTGAGCTGAGTTACCATGGAGACAGGAAACCTGGTGTGATCACTCAGGGTCAGAACACTTGTTGTTGAGATGCTTTCACCTGAAACGTTCCAGGGTAATGAGCTGTCATCACCGTGACGCTCAGCAGAACTGTTGTGTGTCCACGAGGAACTCGGACTCTGATCCAAAATGGCCAGAGACGTGTCCCGCCTCTGTCTGTGTCTCACGCCTCCACCTGTGACTCGCCACAGATGGGTGGGCTCCTCCCTGGGCTCCATCCTTCCCTCCGCCCCCCTTCGTTCTCTTATTTTCTACTACTTCCTGTCTTGCGCCGCATCAACGGGCAGTTTTCCTGCCATAGAACACAGCTACGCAGTTAGCCCTAAATTTGTTTGCACCCCGATTCCACCTGAAGCGGATCCCAGCTGCTATTCCCCGCCCAGCGTGCCCCATGGACCCAGCGCTAACGGTCACAGCAGCAGCAGCAGCAGCAGCAGCAGCGGCAGCAGCGGCGGCAGCAGCAGCTGGAGAGGGACCATGTCAGACGAGGCCAAAGCCACCATCTTACACCTGCGCGAGAGTCTGGTGAGGCAGAAGGAGACCATCCTGGACCAGAGGGAGACCATCAGGGAGCTGACCGCCAAGCTCACCCTGTGCGAGGGCTTTGGAGGCCATCACGACAATCACCATGACAACCACCACGACAGTTACCACGACAACCACCACGACAATCACGATGACGACCACCATGGGCCTCACGGCAGCCACCGCACATCCTTGTCGTCTTCTTCTAACCACGCCCCCCACAGCGGCGATCACCACGCCCCCCACAGCGGCGATCACCACGCCCCCCACAGCGGCGATCACCACGCCCCCCACAGCAGCGATCACCACGCCCCCCACAGGAAGAGCCCGTCCTTCTCTCCTGAGCAGACGGGGAAGACGCTGCAGACGCTGAAGGAGCGGCTGGAGAACTTACAGGTGAAGTTCAAGTCTACGATGTCTTTACAACACACTCACGTCTTTATCTCACTGTTACACACACTGAAGTTTGTGAAACACTCACTCTCACACACCAAAGTCCACAGAGAAAATCAGTGATTTTAACATCACACACACACACACGCACACACACACACACACACAGGAGTTGTTGATCCTCTGCTGCCTCCATCACTGAGTTCAAGTGTGTGGAGGTGAGGGTCATGACCTCTGCTGTGATGTCTGTTAGAAGACTTGTGTTTGTGTGGACGATAAAATCTAGACTTCTTCCACACTAAGAACTTCTGTCAGCGTCCTCTCTACTCTCTCTCCTCTCTCCGCTCTCCTCTCTCTCCTCTCTCCTCTCCCCTCTCTCTCCCTCCTCTCTTCTCTATCTCCTCTCTCAGCTCTCCTCTCTCCTCTCTCCTCTCTCTCCTCCCTCCTCTCTACTCTCTCTCCTCTCTCCGCTCTCCTCTCTCTCCTCTCTCCTCTCTCCTCTCTCTCCTCTCTCCTCTCTCCTCCCTCCTCTCTCCTCTCTCCGCTCTCCCCTCTCTCCTCCCTCTCCTCTCTCTCTTCTCTCCTCTCTCTTCCCTCCTCTCTCCTCTCTCTCCTCTCTCCTCTCTCCTCTATTCTCTGGATGTCTGGTAAACTGCGACAGGAAGCAGCTTTACGTTGATTAGCCGTCACCACTGACCTTTAACAAATCCTGTTTTCATCCATGTGTCGGATGAACGTGGGTAAGAAGATGAGGAGGAGGAGGAGGAGGAGGAGGAGGAGGAGGAGGAGGAGGAGGAAGCTGCCAGATCATGGGTGGTTTATTTAACCTGGTTAATCCTGTTAAATAATCTGGCGAAACAAGGTGAAGCCACGAGCAGCACACAGCAAAGGCCGACAAAAACAGAGCAGAACAGAAATCATTTAAATCTACAACGTACGACTCACACTCACACACACGCACGCACACTCACACACACTCACACACACGCACGCACACACACATGCACGCACGCACGCACACGCACACACGCACACCTGTGCGTGTGTGCGTGTGTGTGAGAGTGTGATGTTAAAATCCCTGATTTTCTCTGTGAGGTTTGGTGTGGGAGAGTGAGTGGTTTACAAACTTCAGTCTAACGGTGAGATAAAGACACCGTGTGTGAAGATTTAGATGATTGTGTTGATTCTTTCAAATATTTAAACTTTATCTAATTCAGGTTAATAATGTTTCTTTTTCATGACTATTTCCAAAATCTGTTTGCAGGAACAACTTTTACATCCACTCATAAACTAATGTGTTCTGGCGACATCTAGTGACGTTTCAGGGTAGCACTGGTGGAGGGTGAGAGGCGGGGCCTGGAATGAGCCCTCCCTCCCTCCCGCAGGAGCCTCACCTTTAATTAGCTTCATCCTTCCTGACGTGGGTATTAATGGCGGCGTGTGCTGGCACGGAAACAAAGCCGGCTTTGTTGGATTTATTTCTCTCTACATTTAAATGTCAAACCACGGATTCAGTCATTTATTCATTTATACAGTCACTTTGTTTATTTCCTCTAAGCAAAATCCAGTTGTCATGGAAACGCTGTGATTAAAATCTGCTGTTTCCTCAATTTTCCAACATTTTCTCATCCAAGTTGATCATTAAAAAAGAATAATTTCAGTGTTTGGTTTGGTTTTGTTTAAGTAAGTCTAAAAATGGAAAGAAAGAAATGTGATGATGCACAAAATCTATCATCACTAACGCTCATGTGAACTGGTAAACAAATAACAGAGCCCTGTGTGTGTGTGTATGGCGAGGTTAAAGGTCATGTGACTTTGTTCAGGCGAGGAACTCGTCCAGCTCGTACTCCAGCTCTCTGAGGGAACTCCTCCAGAGGAAGATCAACGCTCTGGAGGAGCAGCTGCACAGCTACCACCGAGATCACCACGACGACCATCGTGGCGGCAGCAGCAGCAGCAGCCGCCATGACAGTCACCACGACGACCACCACGGCAGCAGTAGCCGCCATGACAGTCACCACGACGACCATCACGACGACCATCGCGGCGGCAGCAGCAGCCGCCAAGACAGTCACCACGATGACCACCACGGCAGCAGCAGCAGCCGCCATGACAGTCACCACGACGACCATCATAGCACTGGTCACCGTGACAACCACCACAACAACAACCACCATGGAAGAGACCGGTACAACCCTCACAGTGGTCACCACAGTCGCCATAGCGACTACGACCACCGCTACGACTGGCAACCCGGTCGCCATTACGGTTACTATGACAACCATCGCAGCGACCACCACAATGACCACCATGATGACAACCACCATGAACCTGGTTACCATGACGACCACCATGACAATCACCATGGCGACGCTCATCACCCTCGGCGACAGCCTTTCAACAACAAAGAGACGGGTCACAGCAAACTGGAGACGGTGCTGAGCCAGCTTCACCATGGCAACGGTAACCGTCACGCACACACGCAAACACACGCACGCACACACACACACACACACACTGGAGTGGTTGATCCGTTGCTGCCTCCATCAATAAGTTCAAGCGTCTTATTATTTAAATTCAACGTTTAAAAATCTTCGTTTAGACCGCAGTGACACAAAGTGACCACACGAGGCAGCAGAGGTCAGGTGTGTCCCTTTAAATAATCACACAGTAATAGGAGTCATTGACAGTGATGATCTCTGACCTATGACCTCAGATCACAAGAAGCCAAAGAGTCCCAGCAGCTTCCTGCTGGACTTCCCCATGAAGACCAACTACATGTACGCGAGGATGAGGAGGACGGTGGTCAACGAGATCTTCGCTCTTACCGTGTGCCTGTGGTTAAAGGCGGGGGCGGGGCCAGGACTGGGCACGCCCTTCTCCTACGCCGTGCCGGGACAGGCCAACGAGCTGGTGCTGATGGAGTGGGGCAGTAACCCCATGGAGCTGCTGATCAACGACAAGGTGAAAACACAAGAACTCATACTTTTATTAATATTATTATTATTATTATTATTATTATTATTATTATTATTATTAATAATAGTGATAACACTATCATTATTATTATTATTATTATTATTATTATTATTATTATTATTATTATTATTATTATTATTAATAGTGATAACACGATCATTATTATTATTATTGTTATTATTATTATTATTATTATTATTATTATTAACAATAATCAATATTAAAGTTTATCTCTGAAGAAAGTGATAATCAATGATTCTGTGAAACAGTGAAAGCTTCTCCTTTAATCCTCTTTACTGAGTTCATTACACGGATAATCTGATTAGACTGAAGTATTGTTGTCTGAGATCAAACGTCCAAGTGATCAAAGTGATCAAAGACTTAAGTTGAATCATTCAGTTGAACTTCAGTGGTTAGTTGGTCAGATGGACAGTTGCTCGGTTAATTAGTTGTTAGTCGGTTGGTTATGTGGTTAGTTGGTCAGATAGACAGTTGGTCGATTAGTTAGTTGGTTAGTCGGTTGGTTATGTGGTTAGTTGGTCTGATGGACAGTTGGTCGGTTAGTTAGTTGTTAGTCGGTTGGTTATGTGGTTAGTTGGTCAGATGGACAGTTGGTCGGTTAATTAGTTGTTAGTCTCTTGGTTATGTGGTTAGTTTGTCAGATAGACAGTTGGTCGATTAGTTAGTTGGTTAGTCGGTTGGTTATGTGGTTAGTTTGTCAGATAGACAGTTGGTCGATTAGTTAGTTGGTTAGTCGGTTGGTTATGTGGTTAGTTGGTCTGATGGACAGTTGGTCGGTTAGTTAGTTGTTAGTCGGTTGGTTATGTGGTTAGTTGATCAGATGGACAGTTGGTCGGTTAATTAGTTGGTTACTAGGTTGGTTATGTGGTTAGTTGGTCAGATGGACAGTTGGTCGGTTAGTTGGTTAGTCGGTTGGTTATGTGGTTAGTTGGTCAGATGGACAGTTGGTCAGTTAGTTAGTTGTTAGTCGGTTGGTTATGTGGTTAGTTGGTCAGATGGACAGTTGGTCGGTTAGTTAGTTGTTAGTCAGTTGGTTATGTGGTTAGTTGGTCAGATGGACAGTTGCTTGGTTAATTAGTTGTTAGTCGGTTGGTTATGTGGTTAGTATGTCAGATGGACAGTTGGTCGGTTAGTTGGTTAGTCGGTTGGTTATGTGGTTCGTTGGTCAGATGGACAGTTGGTCGGTTAGTTAGTTGTTAGTCGGTTATGCGGTTAGTTGGTCTGATGGACAGTTGGTCGGTTAGTTAGTTGTTAGTCGGTTGGTTATGTGGTTAGTTGGTCAGATGGACAGTTGGTCTGTTAGTTAGTTAGTTAGTTGGTTAGTCGGTTGGTTGATCAGTCAGTTGATTATTTACAGATTTTGTAAATAAAAACAATTTAAATTTGCATTAATTTGTTGTTTTCATGATAAAAACTTGACATGACAAACCCTGTGTGTGTGTATGTGTGTGTGTGTGTGTCTGCCTGTGTCTTCGTGTGTGTGTGTGTCTGTGTGTGCGTGTGTTTGTCTGTGTCTGTGTGTGTGTGTGTCTGTCTGTCTGTCTGTCTGTCTGTCTGTGTGTGTGTGTCTGTCTGTCTGTCTGTCTGTCTGTCTGTGTGTGTGTGTCTGTCTGTCTGTCTGTCTGTCTGTGTGTGTGTCTGTCTGTCTGTGTGTGTGTGTGTGTGTCTGTCTGTCTGTGTGTAGGCCGTGACTCTGCCCGTCACTATGACAGACAAGAAGTGGCATCACGTGTGTGTGACGTGGTGGACACGTGACGGCGTGTGGGAGGTGTTTCAGGACGGCGTGAAGAAAGGTTCAGGACAGAATCTGTCGTCGTGGCAATCTGTGAAACCAGGAGGCGTGTTCATCCTGGGACAAGAGCAGGTGAGTGACAGGAACACCTGGAGGTTTAAGTCTACGACATCTTTACAACACACACACACACACACACACAGCCTCCATCACAGTTCACATGTCTTATTTTAGTAAATTCAGTTTTAAAATCCTCTGTTCAGATTTACTTCAGTGACACAAAGTGACCACACGAGGCAGCAGAGGACCAGCAGCTAAAATCCCTGATTTTCTCTGTGGTCTTTGGTGTGTGTGTGTGTGTGAGAGAGAGAGATTTCTCTGACTCTAGAATTCATATAGAAAATCATTGTTACTGACAAATTCAGCTCTTTTTGCAAACAGTAGAGTCGCCCCCTGGTGGCTAACTGCTACTTCCATGGTGAATCCTCTTAAATCTGTGCTGTTCCTCCTCAGGACACGATTGGCGGAAGCTTCGACGTCACTCAGTCCTTCATGGGAGAACTGGCCGACCTTCAGTTCTGGTCCAGAGTCCTGACGCCGGGTGAGATCCACAGCCAGGCGACGTGCGGCGGACACCTGCTCGGTGACGTCCTGTCCTGGTCGGAGGGAAACGTGGAGCTGCACGGAGGACTCGCCGAGTTCCCGTTCGAGCCCTGTCACTGAGGACGCTCCGCCTTCTCCTGTCTCACCACTTCACTGCTGCTTCTTCTTCCACTCTGGTTTTGGTTTGACTTTGAAGACTCTGGAGATGTTTGGATTTGCATGGATCTCCAGCACATAAGAGGATTTCCCTGTTGTCAAAACACGGTCCTGAGGTCTGCTGCTGCTGCTGCTGCTGCTGATGATGACGTTGATTTTTTATATTTTAGTATTTCATATTGAAAAGATGCTTTTTTTGTAGAAGGATATTTGCATTTATGGCATAAAACAACATAAATATACACAGTCTGACAGCAGCTACATAGGTCAAAGGTCAATGACAGCCGCGACGACCACAACCAGTAAACGTGTCCTTGCGTCTCTGTGGCAACCAGTGGCTTACAGCGGGATTTACCTGTGAACAGCTGATCTGATCCTGCTCACACACACACACACTTTTTATTACAGAGTAGTTGTACATTACATCACAAAGACTCTTAAGTATTTCAATGATTTATTTTAATTTTCCTTTAGTCTCATTTGACTCTGTTTTTTCTCTCCTGTCATGTGACTTTCATGCTCCTCCCCCTCCTCACCTCTGTTGTTTTTTGTCATGTTTATTCTCGTGTCTTTGTCTGGATGTAAATATACAGTAAAGTAGACCTCCCCCCCATGTCTAAGCCAAAAACTCAACTTAATCAACTTAAATATAAAACTTGAAAGAGGAACTCATATAAACGCTGTCAAATATTTGTAAATAGACCTGTAACGGGATTTTGAATAAAACACTTTTACAAATTCAAGCAAAATTGAAGACTTTTCTTTTAACATTTTGCCGTTTAAAAGGATTTTTAAGTCTTTAAAAAACATAATCCTTATAAATAATAATGAAATGAAGTCTCTGATGTCTTAAGAACACGTTCACGTCTTTATCTCACTGTGAGACAGACTTTCCAACAGGAAACTGAAGTTCATAAACCACTCACTCTCCCACACCAAAGTCCATAGAGAAAATCAGTGATTTTAACATCACACACACAGGAGTTGTTGATCCACTGCTGCCTCCATTACTAACTTCAAATGTCTTATTTTGTCAATTCTGCATTTGAAAATCTTCGCTAACATTTGCATCAGTGACACACAGTGACCACACGAGGCAGCAGAGGACCAGCAGCTCCTGTGTCCCCGCAGCTAAAATCACTGATTTTCTCTATGGGCTTTGGTTTGAGAGATAAACTTTAGTTTCCTGTTGGGAAAAGTCAGTCTAACAGTTTGTAGAAGTGTTGCTATGGTAACAGAGTTAACTCTGACGTCTCCTCACAGTCATGTGTGGTTATCTTCATGACTCGGTTCTACTTTGCATACATTTGCAGAGTCGGCAGTTAAATGTTCATATCATTAAATCACAACACTGCCACTGAGACACAGAATAACTTCTGTGTGTGTGTGTGTGTGTGTACTTGTCAACCAGTAGAACAGGGGACTTCAGCGTCGTTACACACACACAAAGAGGGGACTCACCGTTGAACAGGGGACATTTTTCAGGTCCCCTCTTTGTCATGCTTTAAATCAACCTAAAATCATGTCTAAGACGCTCTGGTGATTTTTTTTAATATTAAGCAAAGTGGGGACTTGGAAGTGTGTGAGTGTTAAAGCTCATACTCAGCAGAGCTCCTGCTGGCTGGAGCAGGGATTTTAAAACCTCATTCAAACACGTCGTTACTTAACACTCCTCCATTGTCTGAATGGCTCGCCGCCCCAGACAGTCTTTCAGATAGTAGCAGGACTATTCATCAAACTACTTAGTGAAGAAACACAATCTGTTGTTTTTGAAACAAAATATAAAGGTTCAGCTTTAGGAGATTTCAAGTTTCAAGCTTGACACTGTATTCAAATAAAGGACTGCCCAGAAAGCAGGAGAGCAATATGTATGTGTCTGTCTCATGTGTCTGTCTCTCATGTGTCTGTCTCATGTCTCTCATGTGTCTCTTGTCTCTCATGTGTCTGTCTCATGTCTCTCATGTGTCTCTAAAGACTCATATGTCTGTCTCTCATGTGTCTCTAAAGTCTCATATGTCTGTCTCTCATGTGTCTGTCTCATGTGTCTCTAAAGTCTCATATGTCTGTCTCTCATGTGTCTGTCTCATGTCTCTCATGTGTCTCTAAAGTCTCATGTATCTGTCTCATGTCTCTCTTGTGTTTGTCTCATGTGTCTGTCTCTCATGTGTCTGTCTCATGTCTCTCATGTGTCTCTTGTCTCATGTCTCTCATGTGTCTCTAAAGTCTCATATGTCTGTCTCTCATGTGTCTCTAAAGTCTCATATGTCTGTCTCTCATGTGTCTGTCTTATGTGTCTCTAAAGTCTCATGTGTATGTCTCTCATGTGTCCGTCTCATGTCTCTCATGTGTCTCTAAAGTCTCATATGTCTGTCTCTCATGTGTCTGTCTCATGTCTCTCATAGGTCTGTCTCATGTCTCTTATGTGTCTCTAAAGTCTCATGTGTCCATCTCTCATGTGTATGTCTCATGTCTCTCATGTGTCTCTAAAGTCTCATATGTCTGTCTCTCATGTGTCTGTCTCATGTGTCTCTAAAGTCTCATATGTCTGTCTCTCATGCGTCTGTCTCATGTCTCTCATGTGTCTCTAAAGTCTCATGTGTCTGTCTCATGTCTCTCTTGTGTTTGTCTCATGTGTCTATCTCTCATGTGTCTGTCTCATGTCTCTCATGTGTCTTTAAATGCTCATGTGTCTGTCTCTCATGTCTCTCATGTGTCTGTCTCATGTGTCTGTCTCTCATGTGTCTGTCTTATGTCTCTCATGTCTCTCGTGTGTCTCATGTGTCTGTCTCATGTCTCTCATGTGTCTCATGTGTCTGTCTCTCATGTGCCTGTCTCATGTCTCTCATGTGTCTCTAAAGTCTCATGTGTCTGTCTTATGTCTCTCATGTGTCTCAAAAGTCTCATGTGTCTGGCTCATGTCTCTCATGTGTCTGTCTCATGTCTCTCATGTGTCTCTAAATTATCATGTTTCTGTCTCTCATGTCTCTCATGTGTCTGTCTCATGTCTCTCATGTGTCTCTAAAGTCTCATGTGTCTGTCTTATGTCTCTCATGTGTCTCAAAAGTCTCATGTGTCTCAAAAGTCTCATGTGTCTGTCTCATGTCTCTCATATGTCTGTCTCATGTCTCTCATGTGTCTCATGTGTCGCATGTGTTTCATGTGTTGCATGTGTCTGTCCCTCATGTGTCTCATGTGTCTGTTTCATGTCTCTCATGTGTCTCTAAAGTCTCATGTGTCTGTCTCCCATGTGTCTGTCTCATGTCTCTCATGTGTCTCTAAAGTCTCATATGTCTGTCTCTCATGTGTCTCTAAAGTCTCATGTGTCTGTCTCTCATGTGTCTGTCTCATGTCTCTCATGTGTCTCTAAATTCTCATGTGTCTGTCTCTCATGTGTCTGTCTTATGTCTCTCATGTGTCTCTAAAGTCTCATGTGTCTGTCTCAGGAGGAGGAGGAGGAGGAGGAGGAGGAGGAGCTGTGCGGTCGACAGAATCCAGCAGACGACGCTGGGAAAAGCTGGTTCACCTCCACCTGCTCCAACCACCTGAGGAGCATCTGTGAGAGGAGGAGAGCTGCTCTGCTGTGATGAAGAGGAGGAGAGAGGAGGGGGCAAAGTGTTTTCTCACAAAACCTCCTTTAATGTCTGATTTTCCTATAAAATAAGATTTAATTTAAATTAAAATCATAGAAACATTCAAACAAAAGTGTTGTGATGTTTTCTGTTGTATCAACAAATCATTAAAATCATATTAAAATTATATTAAAATCATACTAAACTTCAATAATACAAACACTTTAATATTCTTATTCCTGGTTTTTACATACTACTGACAGAGTGATGCACTGCTCAACATGTCCAGCAGGTGGGAGTATTACATCACTGTGACGTCTGCACTACCTGACTCTCTTTCCCAACATGCACTGCGTGCCAGGAGCATTTCACACCAGAAGGAAGCTGTGTTGTCAGAGTCATTTGGTTCCTGTGTGTAATACGGTGTTTATAATCTAATCAATCATCAATCATCAATCATCTCCTGACGTTTAAATGTCTGTTTTAATCAATAAGTTTAATGTTATTCATCAAAAATTGCGTATTTTTCAGTCACAGAATCAAACCTGTCTCACTCACTGCAGTTTACACGCGACAGCTGCTGAATCCCGTTCGGAAAATCAGCGTTTTTGAAGGTTTCTTGTGTTTTTGTAAAAATGTGTGACTCTGACACCACATTTGAAAACATGTCGCGGGTCACTCTGATGATCCGGTAAATTCGGCTCAGAAAAACGTGTGTTTTTGAAAAAGCTTTTGAAGTTTAGCTGTCTATCAACCGGAAACAAGGTGAGACAGGTGACACATCACTGTGAGTGAACACAGGTTATAAAAATGTCGTTATTTTATAAAAATATTAACTCAGCCTACAAAATATTTACTTTCATTACTAAAGAATGTTTAGAATTGTTCAGATTTGTATAACTTTGTAAAAATATTACATGTTAAAACATGTTTTAATCTAATGTTTCAGAAACCTTTTTAGTAATTCTACTAAACTATTATTAAGAAAGAAAATAAAATGTGTTTTACAAAAGTTCTTGTTACATACAAAAGCACAAAAACATGACTGAAATTACACAAAAGGTTGCGATGTTACAAACATGTAACTATAATGTCTAAAATGTAACAATATTTATCATTAAACTCACAAGTAAAGTGAGGGCTCCCCCTTGTGGCCTTTCAGAGTAAATCACTGTAAACTGGTGAATGAGTTTCTTCACTCTTGACGTGAAATAGACGTGAATATTCTCTCTCATATTCTCTGTTAATCTAATCTAGACACTCAGATTATAAACATTAATCTGTGTGAGTTTCTCTTCAAATTGTCTGTGAGGCTGATGATGCTGCTGCTGATGATGATGATGATGATGATGCTGCTGGTGCTGCTGATGATGATGCTGCTGCTGCTGATGCTGCTTCTGATGATGCTGCCTCGTGACGCGTCACCATAGCAACGGCGGGGCCGCAGCATCTGCAGCATCAGTATAAATGTGTGACCTCACGCGGCTACTTCTCAAGGTCACTGCAGAGAGAGGTGCATGACGGGAAGGTGAGGAGGACGCGCACGACCCTCACGTCCCGCCTCTCTCCACTGCGCATGCGCGCGCTATGAACACGCCGGCGCTGCGACAGCAATAATAGGACACAGAGGCGCCCCCGTCCCGCGTTGATGAAGAGGAGGAGGAGGAGGATGCAGGAAAGTCACGGACGCTTCTGCACGCACACACTGGCGGCGAGTCAGGGGGGCGGAGCCACGACGCGTCATACCATCCCAGCATCCCACTTCTTCATAGGCTGATGGAGAAGAAGAAGAAGAAGAAGATGAAGATAAGAGCGTGAAGAGGAGGGAGCGCATCTGTGAGAGACAGACACGAAGACACACAGACAGACAGACACGAGGACAGACAGACAGACACGAGGACACAGAGCGAGAGAGAGACAAACACGAGGACACAAAGAGAGAGACAGACAGACAGACACGAGGACACGGAGGAGAAGGAGGAGACGCGGATCTCATCACCGGTGAGTCTGACTCGTGCTGCCCGGTTTCTGCTGCTCTGATGCGGACTCCGTTTCTCCCCTCACACCGATGACGTCATGAATCAAACGCAGATAATCGATCAAAAACAAACATAAACTCTGTCACATACATGTTTTCATTGATTATTAATGATTGTTGTTGTTTCTCTGCTGATGAAGAACCGACCAGAGTAGACTCGGGTTCTGGTCCTGGACCGTGGACCCTGGACTCCGGTGTTTGCTACCACGGACAGCGCCTTGAGGTGTGTTGGTTTTCTGGCAGCTGTCGGCACCGGCGGGCGGAGCCAGTGAGCGTGGGTTTCTTTTTGGTCAGCTCCTGAAGATCTGAGATTATCTGTGATCTGAGAAGATGGCGGGTCAGGCAAGTGACTTTACTCTCTCTGTTTTAGATTAGATTAGATTAGATGAGAGTAGATTAGATTGATCACAAATTGAAGGAATTCCCAGGTTTGAGCAGCAAAAGTGCCGTTGTGAGTTTTAATGATTTATTTGTTATTTGGAGCAAAGAAAAATCTGAGATTATTATTATTATTGTTATAAACACTGATGATGACAGATTAATCCAGAAGTGATGAATGGTTGTTTGAAGGAGATGAAAAAGTGCAGAGTCACAGGATTATTGCACAGATTATCATTACATCTGCTGAGTCATCAGCAGAATGTGAGGAAACTTTGACTTTATTATGTGAGATAATCCACAATCTTTGTTGTGTCATCGTGGATTATTTGTTTACAACACGTGCGTGCGTATGTGTGCGTGTGTGTGCACGTGTGTGTGTGTGAGTCACACAGCAGCTCTGCAGATGTTCTGCTTCATCGACAGATGACATGAATGATTGAATGAATGAATACATAAATATGCATGTAGTAAAGATAATCTGATAATCTAAAATACTATATAATCTTTTATTAATCCCGGAGCAACAAGTTTAAGAAGTACAAATATGAGCTGTCATTTAATATTAATGTACTAATGTATTCATCTGCATTGATATTCGTGTGTGTTTGTGTGAGTTCATGTTAAAATTGTTGAGATGAAACATCGTTTTTCTGAGGATGAGAGGATGAACAGGTGGTGACAGGATGAGAGGGAGGGAGAATTTCTTCTCCTTATCTCATCGTCCACGTTCATGTAGATTTTGATGAAACAGCAACAGGAAACATTTGTCTTTGTTCAAGCAGTTACTGTCTCTGTCTGTCTGTCTCTGTCTGTCTGTCTGTCTGTCTGTCTGTCTGTCTGTCTGTCTCACTCTCTCTGTCTCTCTCTGTCTGTCTGTCTCTCTCTCAGCACAGACACATATCACCTGGTCCTCTGAGCTTTAACCTAAAGGAATTCTGGGCGATGAAGGAAATCACTAAATCAATAAGCTGAAGGAGTCTTTGTTTTATGCTCATGTTATTTTATACAGTGAAAACACAGTGAGAACATAGTGAAAACACAGTGAGAACACAGTGAGAATACAGTGAAAACATAGTGAGAACATAGTGAAAACACAGTGAGAGTACAGTTAAAACACAGTGAGAATACAGTGAAAACACAGTGAGAACACAGTGAAAACACAGTGAACACACAGCGAGAACACAGTGAAGACACAGTGAGAACACAGTGAAGACACAGTGAACACACAGTGAGAACACAGTGAGAACACAGTGAGAACACAGTGAAAACACAGCGAGAACACAGTGAAGACACAGTGAACACACAGTGAAAACACAGTGAGAACACAGTGAAAACACAGTGAGAACACAGTGAAAACACAGTGAACACACAGTGAGAACACAGTGAAGACACAGTGAACACACAGTGAGAACACAGTGAAAACACAGTGAACAAACAGCAAGAACACAGTGAGAACACAGTGAAAACACAGTGAACACACAGCGAGAACACAGTGAGAACACAGTGAACACACAGCGAGAACACAGTGAAGACACAGTGAACACACAGCGAGAACACAGTGAACACACAGTGAGAACACAGTGAGAACACAGTGAAAACACAGTGAAAACACAGTGAGAACACAGTGAAAACACAGTGAAAACACAGTGAAAGCACAGTGAGAACACAGTGAAAACACAGTGAGAACACAGTGAAAACACAGTGAGAACACAGTGAAAACACAGTGAGAACACAGTGAAAACAAGGCTCTGCCCACACCGGCACACTCTGAACTGACTTGTGATTGATCAAATAGTGTAGAGGAGGAGGAGCTTCTCTGTGATCACATGACTCATACTATGATGAATCCAGGTTACCTACTGCAGCTTTATTCTGAATAAAAAAAACATCAAAGAATTTTATTTGACGTTTTGAAAACGAGAATCAGTGATCGGGAGTTACCGACTGACCATCCTACCTACCGATCATCTGATCATCTGATCATCTGATGATGTCAGACCTGACATCCATCGACTCATCGATACACGTTAATGTCACTGATGTTTATCAACGATCAATCACCAGAACTGATCAATACATTTAACCTTCATCCAAAACATATAGGTCATCCTCTGTGTGTGTGTGTGTGTGTGTGTGTGTGTGTGTGTGCAGGATTGCAGTAGCAGCAGCAGGTTCAGCCTGTGTCAATAATGTGTCACCTCCAGGCTGTTGCCATGGAAACGGGGGGGGGGGGGGATTAATAGGGACTCTCATGAATGAATGAGTCTCCAAACAAACCAAAGTCCAGAGACGAATGAGACGAGTCGCCACGGTCTGATAACTCATGACGATGATGATGAGTTGCCGTGGTAACCGGGCACCTGTTGACACATAAAGCAACAGGTGACAGACACAGATGTTTCTGTGTGTTTTATTATCTTTATTTTAATATTAATATTTAGGCTGAGTGAAGATCGACAGCTTTTCTGTTATTGATCCTCGACTCAGACGTGGTCATGTGACCAAAGACACATTTCTACTGAGTCACTGTGACTCGACACAAAGACACGGGAAGGTGTGTGTGTGTGTGTGTGTGTCTTTATATCTGTGTGAGGTCCAAAAGACGGACAATTGAGGGACATCATTTTGACCTTGTGAGGGACAACTTTAAAGGACTTTTTCAGGGTTCGGACCTGGTGTTAGGATTAGGATTAGGCACTTAGTTGTGAAGGTAAAGGCAAGGGACTAGGGAATGTTTTAATGAAAGATGAAATCAGGTTTTTTGTGTGGATTTATCACTGATTATGTTTAAAAGTGCAGACGTGGATGTTCTGCTGTATGTTTAGGATGAAGTTCAGTGTTTTTCCTGGTTTCAGGAACGTTACAGTTTAGATTTAGAAACTACTTTGAAGTTTTCTGGACAAACAACATTTACTTACAGTCATTATTAGCAGATTGTTTTTGAACATTTGAAATAAATGTGAGAATATTTGGTTTATTTCTAGTAAAGCTGTAAAGCTGTGTTTCATCTTTATTGACTTCATCACAGAGTTTGATTTCTTTTGTTTTAAGTGAAATCATTGGAGACGGAAACGATTAAAAAAACACAAAAAATGATCCGGAAAATTCAAAACTGTAACATTTACTTTAACAAACAGAAGACATAAATATTGATTTTGACCTTTACATCATCTCCATGATCGTGTTCCGTCCTCTGATTGAATCATGAGCAGCAGTAGATGTTCCTGAATCGCTGCTGCTGCTGCTGCTGCTGCTGCTGCTGCTGCTCTTATTGTTGTTGTCCTGCCAAGGGCAGTGGATCAGCAGGGACACGCTCAGTGTCAAAACTGTCTCAGGTAACAGCAGCACAGGAAGCTGCTTCATCAGCACTGAAGCATTAACAAACACACAGTGACCTGATTTCTGCTGCTGCTGCTGCTGCTGCTGCTGCTGCTGCTGTTACTGCTGCTGTTACTGCTGCTGCTGCTGTCACTGGTGCTGCTGGTGCTGCTGTTACTGCTGCTGCTGCTGCTGCTGTTGCTATTGTTACTACTGCTGCTGCTGCTGCTGCCCTCAGGCCTCACACTGTAATAATGTACACGCTACAAACACATTAAACACATCTGTGTGTGTGTGTGTGTGTGTGTGTGTGGCGTCAGCATCACACTTTTATTGCCTCAGTCGCCGCTGGCACTGATTTCACTCACATCTGTCTCACGTCTGTCTCACATCCGTCTCACATCCGTCTCACGTCTGTCTCACATCCGTCTCACATCCGTCTCACGTCCGTCTCACGTCCGTCTCACGTCCGTCTCACGTCCGTCTCACGGCCGTCTCACGTCCTGGTCTTTGTCTCTGCAGGACAATCAGGTCACATGTTACCTCCTCTTCTCTTTGTCCACCGCCGTCATCGGCTCGCTGCAGTTTGGCTACAACACCGGAGTCATCAATGCTCCCGAGCAGGTCAGTAACCTAACAGCAGTGGTTCCCAAACACTGGGCTGGGACCCTCAGATGGGTTACGGGCGATTTTTTTGGGTCCCCAAACTTGCAGTTGAGATTCATGTAAATTTGTTTCACATAATGTTCATAAAGTGAAGTTTTCATTCATTTTTCAAACATTTCTTGGGAATTTTATGTCAGTTATTGTAAATTTGTTGCTAGCTTATGCACAAATTTGCTCGTTTCCATGTTTAAAATGTGAACGTTTAAACATTACACATTCAAAATGTTCTTAAAAACAAAACCACACAAAACTCAAGCATAAGTAATGTAAGTGAGCTAACAGTTGGTTAATAAAATAAAGTAAGCGAATATTGATATTCAAATAGAGATTGTAAATTTACATCCAGTGAAAATGTTTGTTCTGTTTTTGCCTTTTGTGAGAACATTAGCAAACACGTCATCAAAGCTTAGACTGTTTTTCGTGAACGTGGTGAATAAAATCACAGTTAACAGCAGCACTGTTAGGCTAGCTGCCTCCAGGCTAAAGCTAACAGTGCTACGTATTTGGTAAAGCTAATTGATGAGTGGTAACTTTGGTGTTTCACACATGAAAATGTAATAGATTTACTAACTTGTAGGCTTGCTGCTTCCAAGCTAAGCTAAAGCTAGCAACCAATTAATCCAGTGCTACATACGGTCTGGATTCACTGTTAGCATTTAGCCTGGCGACAGCTAGCCTAACAGTGCTGCTTTTAACTGGGATTTTATGTGTGTTTGTTTTACACTTTCACCAAAAAACAAAACAGGAAAAGCAAATTTTAATAGAATTACTATTTCTTGACACACTAAGCATTTTCCCGCTTAATCCTTAATCCTCATGCTAAACTAAGCTAATCACCCTCTAATTCCAGCCAAGTTCTGGTTATGAAATAAGTTTTTTTTAAAAGATTAAACTAATAAAAAAAACCATTATTTATTATTAAATGTATTTGTATAACATGATTTCCCTCTCCTCCAGAAACTGCGATCTTTCTTCAACAACACGTGGATTGAGCGTTACGGTAAAGCCATCGAGCCCGGCGTCTGCACCATCGTCTGGAGCGTCGCCGTCTCCGTGTTCAGCGTCGGCGGCATGGTGGGCTCCTTCAGCGTGGGTGTCATGGCCGACCGCTTCGGCAGGTAGGACGTGATCTGCTGTGGTAAAAATAACATCATAATATAATAATGACATGATTATATTATCTGTGTCAAATCAGGTTATTATGGGATGTGAATGTCTGTCAGTGTTGTATTTCCTGTGTGGTTCAGCTGATCGGCTCTAATGTTGTTTGTCTTCAGTCTTCTCCTCAAACCACAGCTTTTTTCACTCTTATGTTCTCGTGAAAGTCTCTGTGTTTGTTTCTCGAGGCGCTAACCTGTCCGTCTGTGGGACAGAAAACACGATGCACGCCAAAATTAAAAAGAAGGCGACTTCCTGTTGAGTCGAGTTGAGTGCACTGACTGGGACATGTTCAGAGAGGCTGCAACAGACAGTCAACATACAGATGTGGAGTATGCTGCATTTGTGACCGGCTACATTCAGTGGTGCATGGAGGAGGTCACAGTAGAAAAGACAATAGTCACACGGGCCAACCAGAAACCTTGGATGACTAAGGAGGTGCGCACAAGCCTGAGGGAACGTAATGCTGCCTTCAAATCCGGTGAAGCGGTGGCACTCAGAACAGCGAGGGCCAATCCGAACCGTGCTATCAAGGCAGCAAAACGCGCCCACAGCCAGAAGGTCCAAGGTTTCTTCCATGATCCCAGCAACTCCAGACAACTGTGGCAGGGCATCAAGACCGTCACAGACTACAAAGCCACACCCTCACCCTGCCGAGACGACATCAGCTTCCTCAATGAGCTCAACAACTTCTTTGGGAGATTTGAAGCTCTGAAAAGCACCCCAGCGAGGAAAGCAACCCCCCACCTCGATGAACAGGCACTCAGGCTCGAAACTACTGCTGTACGGAGAGCCCTGAGAAAAGTTAACGCACGGAAAGCATCTGGCCCAGATAACATCCCAGGACGGCTGATCAAGGAGTGCGCAGACCAGCTGGCCTGTGTGCTCACAGACATCTTCAACACGTCACTGATCCAGGCTGTTGTCCCCCCCGTGCTTTAAGTCTGCCATGATCATCCCAGTGCCCAAGAAACCAACCATCACATGCCTTAATGACTTTCGCCCCGGTTGCACTAACAACGACCATCATGAAGTGCTTCTAGCGGGTGGTCAAGGACCACATAATTTCCATACTGCCTCCATCATACGATCCGCTCCAGTTTGCGTACCAACCTAACTGCTCCACTGAGGACGCCATCTCCACTGCTCTCCATCTGAGCCTGGAGCACCTGGAGGACAAGAACACCCACGTGCGGATGCTGTTTCTGGACTTCAGCTAAGCATTCAACACGATCATCCCCCACAGGGCTGCGTCCTGAGTCCCCTGCTGTTCACCCTGATGACCCACGACTGTCGTCCCAGGTACAACACCAACCACATCCTAAAACATGCGGACGACACAACAGTTGTGGGCCTCATTCAGGACAACAACGAACTGGCCTACAGAGAGGAAGTGCGACATCTGGTGGACTGGTGAAGGGTGAACAACCTGCTTCTGAATGTTGACAAGACAAAAGAGATCATCGTCGACTTCAGAAGATCCCGACCCAGCCATACACCACTCCTCATCAATGGCACAACGGTGGAGGTCGTCAGCAGCACCAAGTTCCTGGGGGTCCACATCACAGACAACCTCAGCTGGACACTTCACACTACCTCCCTGGTGAAGAAAGCCCAGCAGCGCCTACACTTCCTGCGACGGATGAGAAGGGTGTCTCTCCCCCCTCCCATCCTCTCCACCTTCTACAGAGGGACCATCGAGAGCCTGCTGACCAGTGGCATCTCCGTCTGGTCTGGGAGCTGCAAGGCCTCCGACTGGAAGTCTCTGCAGAGGGTGGTGAGAACAGCGGAGAAGATCATTGGGACACCACTCCCACCCATCAAAGACATTGCACACAGGCGCTGTCTAACCAGGGCTCACCAGATCCTCACTGACCACACCCACCCCCACCATGGACTGTTCTCCCTGCTGGCATCTGGCAGGAGGTTCCGCAGCATCCGCTGCAGAACAAACCGACTCAAGAACAGCTACTTTCCGCTGGCCATCAGACTGCTAAATTCCAAATAACAATTTAGCAACGCACATGTCCGAGCCCTGGGCCAATATCAGTACACTTGTCCAACACATGGACCGAGTTAGACGTGGCTATCTTAAAACGTGCTTAAAATGCACAGACTAGCTATTTTTGTTTTTCCAAAATGGCCAATTTCTGTGTGGGCGGAGCTCAGGGAAGTTTGGAATCATGAGAGCAAAGAGTACAAAGTTTGGTTAAAATTAGAAAACAACTATGTGCGACTTTGACACAATAGAAAAAAAAAGCACACTCATCAGATTTTGTCCCAATCCGCTGACTTTTGTCTGACCATGATCTGACTTCTGGTGGCGCTATAGAGCCCTGGGGCTACTAACCGGTCTGTGCACTATGGCACTATCGCAATCTTCACTGACCTTCACTGAAGAGTTTTTATGCACGTTAACCTCCACAAAGCCACGGCATGATAATAATAATAATCTGAAGGATTACAATAAATTCCTCGCAGGAATTGGTGCTGCTCTGTGAGCGTCTTCCTCTCTTGAATCAGCTGTAGAACTGTCCTGGTAGCATGAGCTTCACAGATAAGTTCTATAATAGTTAGATAAAGATATAAGAAAGAAAGTCTGTTTATCTTCAGACTGTGGTCAGGAAGCTCAGAGGAGAAGTTAGTTCCAGGGCTGGAGCGACGGCTGCTTCAGGGTCAGAGTCTAAGCGTTTATTTCTACCCACAAACAAAGATCAACAGCTCTGACGTTATAAAGCAACTTAAAACTGATGGTGTGACGAACAAAAACCTGATTAAAATAAATCATCATACTTAAACAAATGTACTTTACTGATCCCAAATGTTTGCTGAAAATAAAGTAGGAAATATGTTATCGATGTTTCAATAACTACATCTTGACTGTTCAGGGATCTTGGGCTTAAAAGAAAGTTGATAACCAGCGGACTAGAGTTTTAATTTTTATTGTTAAACAAGAACAATATCTGTAAGAAGTGAAGTTATTTTAATATGGACTAAATATTTACACACACACACACACACAAATGCACACACACACGTTGGACATTCATGACTTGAGGGGACATTGCATTTACTTACATTCATTTCCTGAAGACTTACTCTAACCCTAACCACAATCACTACTGGCCTAATCCTAATCCTAACCTCAACCTAACCTTAAAACATATCTTCACCTTAAAATGTGAGTCACTGAGGTGTGTGAGGCGCACACTCTGGTCATGTGACGGACGTATCATAAACCAGCCAATCTGTGCCAATCCTTCAGTCTGTTTGTCTCCAACAGTTCTTAACCAGTTCTTAACCTGCCAAGTTTGAAGTCTGTCATGTGACCTGTTGGACAGTCATGTGATGAACAGACTCCTCCTCCTTCTCCTCAGGCGTCGCTCCATGATGCTGGTGAACATTCTGGCAGTGATCGGCGGCCTCCTCATGGGCTTCTCCACCATCTGCTCCTCGTACGAGATGATCATCGCCGGCCGCCTCGTCATCGGCCTCTTCTGCGGACTCTTCACCGGCCTCACGCCCATGTACGTGGGCGAGGTGTCGCCCACTCCCCTCAGGGGAGCGTTTGGAACCCTGCACCAGCTCGGTGTGGTGGTGGGCATCCTGATCGCTCAGGTGTGTAGGACACTTCCCAACAATTAGCAGCTGTTTCTTTTGTTTGTTTGGCTGTAGTGGGAGGAGCCAGTCTAGCTCCTCCCAGACCATAACATCCCTAAGGGCAGGGTGCCAAAGACGGCAACTTACCGTAGTAAAGCGTTTCACTCGGTGGAGACAAGGCTTTAGCGTTTGTTGTGTTGTGTTCAGATCTTTGGTCTGGAGGCCCTGCTGGGATCAGATAAGATGTGGCCCCTACTGCTGGCCCTCACCGTGGTCCCCGCCGTGCTGCAGTGGATCCTCCTGCCCTTCTGCCCCGAGAGCCCCCGCTTCCTGCTCATCAACCTCAAACAGGAGGAGCAGGCGCGCAAAGGTAACTGCGATGTTGACGTTGATGCTACGTCCGTTTCACTGACTCACTCTGTCGCACACAAACACACACCAGGTTTATGATGACCCATGAATTTAGCAATGTGTGTTACCACGGCAACACTAGTTGTGGCCAAAAGTCCACGATGATAACCTGCAAAGCCGCTCATTTCGCCCCCTACAGGCAGCAGGGAGAACGTGGTCTACAGTTACTATACTCTGACAGCGGCCTCTCTCTCTAGCGCCACACAGTGGCCATTGTTGTCGTTATCTTTATCATCTTGAAGTCCTGCGGTCACGATATTAATGTTCACGTAAAAACAAACAATGGTGAATCGTTGTTTTTCATTAGAAAATGAATCCAACTTTGTCCTGAAAAGGTTTGACTTTTAACTTTAGAAAGTTTAAAATTCACTCGCACTGATTGGTGTGTGTGGAAAATATAAGAAATTCTAAGTGATACAATCTTAAATTCAGCTTAATCCAGTAAAGGAAGAATTATTTTAAGTCAATATTTCTTACATGACAGAATTTAAGAACAACGTTCTTGTTGTTTTGTCCAGTTTTTCCTCTTAAAGGAACATGAGAGTCTGAAAGTGGCTGCAGATCAAAGACAGATGGAAGTTTTCTTGCAGATTCTTTAAATCACTTTGGTTTATTTCTAGTAGAAGTCTGTTTTTGCACAACACAATCTTGCTGCCGTGTCCTGAGGTGGAGACGAGCTTCGTCAGTTTAGCAGTTGCTACAGATACAGAGAGGTGAGGAACAGACAGAAGGTTTTGGCATCTGCGCGCTCGTCTGACCACTTCTTTCTCCAAGTGACAAAAACAAACACCCCCTCAACTCTGCCCTGGATTAGATTTTTCCTGGATTATCATCCACAGATGAGTCATGTGCTGCTCTCTCGATGAGTTTAATGACCCCCAAAAAAAGGATATATGGTCATAGTTTGTGACCATATACGTAGAAGCAGAGAAAAGAGAATGTGAGGGACTGACACGATGTGAGCGCCACCTGTGTCAACAACATGTTAGATACTTAATACTTAACATCACTTTAAATCTACGCGTTCACGTCTTTATCTCACTGTTACACAGACTTTTCCAACAGGAAACTGAAGTTTGTAAACCACTCATTCTCCCACACCAAAGCCCACAGAGAACATCAGTGATTCTAACATCACACACACACACACACAGGAGATGTTGATCCACTGCTGCCTCCATCACTAAATACTAATGTCTGATTTTGTAAAATTCGGCTTTGTTCAGATTAACTTCAGTGACACACAGTGACCACACGAGGCAGCAGAGGACCAGCAGCTCCTGTGTCCCCGCAGCTAAAATCACTGGTTTGCTGTGTGGGCTTTGGTGTGGGAGAGTGAGTGGGGACAGCATGTTTTCACTGACACCAACAACGCCCCTCATAAACGTGTGTTTTGAATGATTCTGGTAACAATGGCAGGTTTTCTCATGTGTTCTCTCACATGTGATTGTGTCCACAGCTCTGGTGCGTCTGCGCGGCAGCGAGGACGTCAGTAAAGACATGCAGGAGATGAAGGAGGAGAGCGCTAAGATGGCGATGGAGAAGAAGGTGACCATCGCCGAGCTGTTCCGCTCTGCCTCGTATCGTCAGCCGCTCCTCATCGCCGTCATGCTGCAGCTCTCACAGCAGCTGTCGGGGATCAACGCCGTGAGTCAGCGGCACCGTCAATAACACAGCTGATCAATAAAGTTTAAAGTATAATTGTTAATGACGTGTTTGTCTCTGCAGGTGTTTTACTACTCCACAGGAATCTTTGCTGACGCTGGTGTGAAGCAGCCCATCTACGCCACCATCGGAGCCGGGATCGTCAACACCATCTTCACCATCGTCTCTGTGAGTCACACTCCACTCTGACACCAGGACTCCACTCTGAGACCAGGACTCCACTCTAAGACCAGGACTCCTGTCGGAGACCAGGACTCCTGTCGGAGACCAGGACTCCTGTCGGAGACCAGGACTCCACTCTGAGACCAGGACTCCATTCTGAGACCAGGACTCCTGTCGGAGACCAGGACTCAAGTCTGAGACCTGGACTCCACTCTGAGACCAGGACTCCAGTCTGAGACCAGGACTCAAGTCTGAGACCTGGACTCCACTCTGAGACCAGGACTCCTGTCTGAGACCAGGACTCCACTCTGAGACCAGGACTCCATTCTGAGACCAGGACTCCTGTCTGAGACCAGGACTCAAGTCTGAGACCTGGACTCCACTCTGAGACCAGGACTCAAGTCTGAGACCTGGACTCCTGTCTGAGACCAGGACTCCAGTCTGAGACCAGGACTCTACTCTGAGACCAGGACTCCTGTCTGAGACCAGGACTCAAGTCTGAGACCTGGACTCCAGTCTGAGACCAGGACTCCAGTCTGAGACCAGGACTCAAGTCTGAGACCAGGACTCCATTCTGAGACCAGGACTCCTGTCTGAGACCAGGACTCAAGTCTGAGACCTGGACTCTACTCTGAGACCAGGACTCAAGTCTGAGATCAGGACTCCTGTCTGAGACCAGGACTCCACTCTGAGACCAGGACTCCTGTCTGAGACCAGGACTCCAGTCTGAGACCAGGACTCAAGTCTGAGACCAGGACTCCTGTCTGAGACCAGGACTCCTGTCTGAGACCAGGACTCCACTCTGAGACCAGGACTCCTGTCTGAGACCAGGACTCCACTCTGAGACCAGGACTCCTGTCTGAGACCAGGACTCCTGTCTGAGACCTGGACACGACAACTTGGACTTGTCCCTCAAAGACTTGGGACTTAACGGACTCATAAAGAAAGACTTGTAATTGGACTTGGACCAAAAGACGTCAGACTTGACTTTGACTCGTGAAGAAAGTTTGGACTTTGGACTGGACCTGGACTTGGTGAACCTCTCTGGTTCCTGTATGTTCATGTGTCCTCTTGTGTCCTGCAGCTCTTCCTGGTGGAGAAGGCGGGTCGGAGGACTCTGCACCTCCTGGGTCTTGGTGGAATGGCGGTCAGCGCTCTGCTCATGACCGTCTCCCTGCTGCTGGTGACTTTTATAAAACATCCACAACAGCGACCTCTAGCCTGTGAACTGGTTACTGCAGTCATGTTCATGTTGTGTTCATGTATTCTTTATTCTCAGGTGAGCATCCCAGCGATGAGCTACGTGGCGATCCTGGCCATCATGCTGTTCGTGGCCATGTTTGAACTGGGCCCCGGGCCGATCCCCTGGTTCATCGTGGCCGAGCTGTTCTCTCAGGGGCCGCGCCCGGCCGCCATGGCTGTGGCCGGCTGCTGCAACTGGACGGCCAACTTCCTGGTCGGGATGAGCTTCCCCAAACTGGTGGTGAGTGACCGCGCACGTCCACTTTCTGACCACGAAAAGAACACGTTCACGATCAGGAGCTGCTGGTCCTCTGCTGCCTCGTGTGGTCACTCTGTGTCACTGAGGTCAATGTTAGCGAAGGATTTTAATAAAATAAGACATTAGAACTTAGTGATTAGTGATGGAGGCAGCAGCGGATCAACTACTCCTGTGCGTGTGCGTGTGCGTGTGCGTGTGTGTGTGCACGTGTGCGTGTGTGTGTGCGTGCGCGTGCGCGTGCGTGTGTGGTTTTACAAAGCGACACAAACTTTCCAGTGAAATGTTTCCATGGAAACAGTTAACATGTAAAATCTTCTTCCTCGGTGCAGGAGGTGTGCGGGCCGTGGGTCTTCCTCATCTTCACCACCTTCCTCATCCTCTTCTTCATCTTCACCTTCATCAAAGTCCCGGAGACGAAGGGTAAGACCTTCGACGAGATCGCCCGCGGCTTTGGCGGAGGTCCGCCTCCCACCTCCTCGTCCCTCGAGGATCCTCCCCAGGGCGGCGCCAGCGCCGGCGTGACACTTCCGGCCTCACCCCTGAAGGAGAAGGTGCCGCTGGTGGAGGCGGCAGCTACAGCCAAAGCCCCGCCTCCCGCGGCCGAAACCACACCCCTGGACGACAAGTTGAAGCAGACAATGCAGGAGAGCGTGTAGAGTTGTCACGAGTGGAAGGAGGTTCTAAACGAAGGGAAATGAGTTGAGTTGAAAGGTCACGCTGCACTCACACGTCTGTGCTTCAAAATGATAATTCCTTCTTTTACATCCTCCCGACTGTTATCGTACAAAACCTCCCATTAACAACCAACGTACACATTCCTATGAGCGACCTGGGGTCGACCCACCTCACCACCGGTTGTCTGGGAGGTGATACCCGGGGTCAGAGGTCAGTTGTAAACCGGCGTGGGCGTGTCCAGTTCCTCCTGAGTTTAAAGTGCGTGTCGTGTGAGTGGAGTGACGTGTTTTTATTGTCTTTAAAGTTTTCTGACAGGCGTTAACGTGCAATATACGTGTGTAGCTGTAGTTTTGTCCTGTAATATTTCAATATTTAAACATATTATATTTATCCGTCCCTCTCGTGTCGTAAAGGAAGAATTTCAGAAGGGATTTTATTTTTAAATTCATACTCTGCCTTTTTCGCTGCTGATAATGAAATGACAAAAACTCAAGAGGTTTTTTTCCGCGATGCCAAAGTACTGAACGTTCACTAAAGGTGTAATGTGTAGAATTTAGTGAGGATCCATCAACAGAGAATGATCTATAATACTTGTAACAGTGTGTCGTGTTGTTTCCCAGAATGGAGATTCTTGGCACCTGAAGGCCACCGTAGTTTCTTAAATGCACTGAATTTTGTCGGTTGCAATATACAGCTTCACCACTAGATGCCACTAAATCGTACACACTGGTCCTTTCACACACTTGTAGAACAGATGTAACCACAGCTTGTATTATTCTGAAACACAGTTAGGTGCTTCGACCATTTTACGACACAATTCACAGTGTGTCGTGGTTTGTCGTCTTTTTTCGGTTAATGTTTGAGCTGCAATATTTGAAAGAAGAAGCTAATTTAGTTCTTTATAAGATTTGCTGAAAACACGCTTTAGCTCAGTAGTTTTAAATTTAGTAGATTAGAGTAGATTAATGTATATTTTCCTGTCGAAGAGAAAATTATGACGTAAACGTCGTCTTGTTGTGATTCTTTTTCCAGATTAGCCCGGATTATATAAACCTTTAAAAACGTAAATGGAGAGCTTTGCTATCAGTGATGTGGTCAAATCACATTTCTCCGTTTAGACACGCCTCCTTCAAGCGGCAAAGTTAGCAGTAGAGCCACAGGTGGCCATGTAGACGTTGGTTAGCATGTTAGCACTCAATGTCAAAGCATCTACTGAAGCACCTGCGTGTACTCGCTGATATTAGAGTAAGTAAGAATTGTTCAAATGTGCATCAGTGTTGAATCTTTAGCCTAATATTAGCGTAGTCAAATGCTAACGCTGTTTAAACAACAAGCAGAGGTACAGAACAGTGGGCGTGGCTTTAGACCGTTTAGATCGTTTCTGTCCACGTTAAACAGCAAAGACAAATGCTAAACAACATAGCATGCCGTTCTTGCTAACTTCCGTAGCTAACTTTACCTTTACCTAAGTTCAGGTAAGCTAGCCGGGAACTTCTTTTGTTTTAATATACTATATTTTCAAAACATTTATTAGTCCCTTAACACCATCTGAAGGCTAAGTCTGAGCTAGCAAAAGAGCGCAACAGAAACTAGCATTCTTCATACCTTCTAGAGCTGTTTAGCCTAGCTATGGATTAGGCTAGGAGGTAAACTAGCCAGGAACTAATCAGCGGTCATAATTGATATTGATATTGTCCAAACTTATTTATTTCTATATCTTTAAATGATGCTTAATGGCTAAACCTAAGCTAGCAAACCAACATGTTGATACAACAACCGCTGGTATTCTTGCTGCCTGCTGGGAGCTATATTAAGTAGCCACTTTGCTAATTTAGGCAGTAAGTCTGAACACAACAACACACAAGGATCATGATTAGAGGCTAAAGTTATTGTTTTGTTTCAGAGGTAAACAACGTTATTTTAACAGGAAGTGAAAATATGAAAGCAGCTGATTATTAATGTTGCAACTCTAGCTAATGTTTTTGTAAGCTAGCGATGATCGCATGTGAGAAGTCAGGAACAAAAACTAATCAGAAATTCTACGTTCTCAATATTTTCTGATGGCTAAGTCTACGTTAGTGTCAAAAAGTGTTGTTCTTTCAGTGGGTCAGTAGGGGGCGCACATAAAACAGAGGTTAAAGTTTGTAAGTTTTGTCCTCCAGAGCTGAAAAACGAGACGATGAGGTCCAAAGACTTACATTTTAAAATGAGAATTATGAAATCTGAACGCTCTGTACTCGCCACGTTTGACGACTTTTGTTCATCGATTAGTCTCCGAAATACGTCACGCGCTCAACGAAATCTGAAATCCTGGCCATAATGTTTTCCTAAAGGTTTTACAAACTCATGAAAAAAAATATTCTTCCTTCACACGCCACGAAAACATGATTGTGATTCCACTGTTTTTCTGAATCAACTCATCAGGTCTAGATGTGATGCTTTGTTAGCTTTCTGTGTGTGTGTGTGTGTGTGTGTGTGTGTGTGTGTTTGTGGCACGCTACCTTTAATGTTTTATCCAACAGTGTGTGTGTGTGTGTGTGTGTGTAGCGTATAAATGTATGACGCAAAGAAAATTTTCTATATTCTGTCGTGGTTGCGCCAGTTATTTTAAAAAAGCCTATATTTCTCCCATGCTGCACTTTAAGAACATATTTATGTATTTATTTATTTATTTATTATTTATTTCACCGTATGTATTATTTATGGAAAAGAATTAGGGTCACTTTATTTGGAAACAAAACAAAAAAAAAAGAAAAATTCAGAACACTAATCAGTCAGAATTTCCTGATTAAAGTCAGAATTCTGAAATTCATGTCTGAATTTCCTGATTAAAGTCAGAATTTATTTAAATAAAAATGAAAAACCTTTTCATGTGGCCCTGATGTTCTTCTGTAATTATTTACCTTTCGGCTGCACTGCAAAAATATTCATCCTGACAAAAATTGTAAAGGATTTATACTGAAGACAAATATATTTAGACAGAGCGAAGACAGATGTATAATATATGTATAATAATACAACAATATATATAATATATGTATAATATAGAATAATATATGTAAAATATAGATAAAGAGAGATGTTAAGATGAATATTTATTTGATTCTGGATGAAGCCATGTTGGTTTTATGTATCATTGTGTTTGTGGATGATGGTTACGTGCTGTGTTTGCACTGATGAAAACGTCTAGTGTCGTGTTCCGCCTCCTTTAACTCTGTGGCTATGCTAACACACTGCTTCCTCAACCTGACACTTGTATGGATTTAAACAATAATAAAGATAATTATTGATTCATAAGGCAATTTCTTTCCCATGATTCATTTTGTTTGAAAGTCCGGTTCAGCATTTTCACGATGTCACACGTCATAGGGAATTTTTTACAGAAATTCATAACTTTTCTTTAGTTTTTGAGCAAGATAAAGTTCTTTTGTAAGAAAAGTCAAAATTCTGAGAAATTTTGTGGAAAAAGTCAAAATTCTGAGAAACTATGTGAAAAAAGTCAAATTTCTGTTATCAGTCAAAATTCTGAGAAATATGTGAAAAGTAAAAATTCTGATAAATTTTGTGAACAAGTCAAAATTCTGAGATAAAAGTTAAAATTCTGAAATTCTCTTGATGTCATTGTTCTCATATGTCAGAGGGAAACTTGACAAATTATTCAACAGGAATGAATAATTTGGTTATTCAAGAAAAATAATGCATGAATTTAGAAAATTTTGCAGTTTGGTAAAAAAAACAACCAAAAACATAAAAATCTGGATTTTAGGAGAATAAATGAACCCAGATAAAAAAACTCAGCTCTAACAACTGCATAATTATAGAGTATTTATATGTAAATGTGTATTTTCAAAGTTTTAAATATGTGTTGCATGTGTTCATCACGAGAAAGAGACACAAAAGTTTTACTGAGCAACACCGATGATTTATTTCATTTTACTCTCATTCATTTATGTTCATAAATGTTGAGGCGCAGGAGATTTGTTTCAATATTTTGGTAGAAATGTAGTTTTTTTTCAAGCTAATTATGATGCTGCCATGTTGGTAATGTTTGAGTCAAAGAAACAAAAAATCAATCAAACAAAAAACAACATGGAATTCAATTTGAAAAAGACAAAAATGTTGAATTGAATAATTCTGTTCAGCAATAAATAATAGTTAATTTAACAACAATTTGAATCTATTTTTGTTACTTTAATAATTGATGATGAATCATATAGCAGTGTTTCAAAGATTCAGTTTGGTCACTGGTAATAATTATGTTATTTATGTTAATTAATTCTTACTAATATCAAAATAAATGAATGTTTTTTTAATCAGGACAAAGTTGTTGTTTTTTTTTTACGCAACAATCTGTTTTTATCTTAAAGTTTTAATCCAATTGCATTGTGGGAAATGTAGGATCAAAATCAAAAATGTAGAATAGAATTCTAATTAGTTAAGGAGAAGGTGTGTTTGTTTTGCTACCAGCTCAGTCCAGGATCAAATGAACCAGTGAGAATATAAAGTGGCCCCCCACCCTTTCCAACTGCCCCTCCCCCATTAACCCCCCCCCCCCACCTTTGCCTACGCCATCACATTGCGCCGGAAACGACAGAAGCAGAAAAAACTAGAGGAGGAGGCGTTTCCCTCCAGCTGCAGATTTATGCTGGAGTCCGTGAACGCATCACCATCATCATCATCATCAACAACACTGCTGCTGCTGCTGCAGAGGAGGAGAAGAAGGAGAATAAGGAGAAGAGGAGAAATTAACACAATAAACACGTGCTGCGAGGCTTCGTCCACGCGGCAGCCCGGAGCTGGAGCAGCCACCGCGGGGAGAGCCGAGCCAGAACCCCGGTACCGAGGAGCAGGAGGCGGCGGCGGCGGAGGAGGAGGAGGAGGTTAGCAGCGGGAGGCTAGCGGAGGAACATGGAGGAGAGGAGGAGGGAGGGAGCTAACGTTAGCATCTGTGACAGACAGACAGGCTCAGCGTATATACATGTGTTCTAACATTAATGAATAAATGTGTTTAAATAAAGATTCACGAGGAGTAAAAACACAATCTCTGCACAAGTTACAGTTTTTGTTTGAGGCTAATGTGATAAAAACACTTTATAATTCAAAATATTAAATATAAATACAGTGTTAACAAATCGATAATCCATTAAAAATAAGTTTTAATCGATTATCGACGACCGATATCACAACCTCAAACACCGATATCACTAATTGATTACCGATATATCGTTCTTCAGTGTAAACAACACATTTGTGTGATTTTTAATTTACAACACAATTATAACTAAACATATATAGAGATAGACCGTTTTATTATTATTTTCCATTTCTTAATGAAAGTTTTTTTTTCTTCTTCTCTGCCGAGTGCTAAATCACTAAAGTTGTATTTTTTCATCCACAAGTTGACATTTTTTTATTTTTTAATGACAAGTTTCATGTATTTAATTTAGTTTTATTATTATTTTATTATAAATACTGTAAATAATTTCACTGCAGTGTAGACAGTGGGGAAACGGATCATCAGTGTTTGTGGTTCCTGAATTTCTTTGTTGTTCTATTATTTGTTATATTATACATATATGTATGTATGTGTATATATATATATATATATATGTATATATACATATATATGTGTATATATACATATATGTGTATATATACATATATATGTATATATGTGTATATATACATATATATATATATATATGTGTATATGTATTATATTTTATCAGCCATAGAAAAATCTTTAACCATCAAGTATAACATTTTTTATTTGTGTTTCTTAAAATTGTCTTTAAATTGTTTTAAAATGAAGGTTTTTTTCTCTGAAACCTGATCCTCTCCTTTAGGTCGATATCAAATATCAATACTGATGATTAAATCTGCTCATCCCATTGTTTTCAGTGGCTGTGTGTGTGTGTGTTGGTTTGTGTTTGTTTGTGTTCTGCACTTACCAACATGACCAGCAGAGGCCGACAGAGGCTTGTGTAAATAGAGTGAAGTCTGCAGCTCTGATTGTCTTGTTAATTATTGTTCTTGGTAACTTTGATGTGTGATCATTTTTCATCAGTGTTTCACTCGCACTTCCTCCTCTCCTCCTCCTCCTCCTCCTCCTCCTGCCCTCCTCCTCAGCAGTCATGGAGACAGATGGAGAACAGAACCAGCAGACAGCCTCCACCAATGGGAGCACAGCGTCTGGGAGCACGTCCCGCCCCTCACCCATGAACTCCATGTCTCTGTATGAAAGACAGGCGGTGCAGGTACGTGTGTGTGTGTGTGTATTTTAAATAATGCAGAAATGATTAGTTGCATTTTATTTTCATATTTTCATCAGTAAACGGGTGATGTTTTGTGGTTTTGAACAGCTGTAAACAAAGTTACTTAGTAACTTCTCTTCTCTTCTCTCTCTCTCTCTCCTCTCCTCTCCTCTCCTCTACTCTCTCCTCCTGCTCCTGCTCTCTCAGGCTCTGCAGGCGCTGCAGCGTCAGCCTAACGCCGCTCAGTACTTCCAGCAGCTGATGCTGCAGCAGCAGATAAACAACGCTCAGCTGCAGAATCTGGCTGCTGTTCAACAGGTGAACTTTCACAGAGAATCTCTCTCCTGTCCTAATCTCCTAATCTCTTACCTTCTATCTGTCCGTCCTTCCTGTTTCCTCCTCCTCCTCCTCTCAGGCGACGCTGGCAGCCAGTCGTCAGTCCAGTCCGTCCAGCAGCAGCAGTTCGTCTCAGACGACCAGCACGGCGTCTGTACGTCCGTCTGTCCTCAGTTCATTTGTCCATTTGCTCGTTCAGTAAACACTGACATCAATAATCCATATTTTTTTATATTCAGACGAGTGTAACCGCAGGATCAGGCTCCGCCCCCAGCAGTCGTCCAACGGTCGCCTCGGCGACATCCACCATCAGCCAGTCGGTGCTTCTGAGTGGGACGGCAGCAGGACAGGGACAGATGTACCTGAGGGTGAGGGATGTTTCCCACCTGTGAACTCACACCTGCCGACATCAGAGTCTGCTCAGGTTCAGGTTCAGGTTTAGGTTTAGGTTTATGTCCATGTCCAGGTCCAGGTCCAGGTCCACGTTCAGGTTTAGGTTTAGGTTTAGGTTCAGGTCCATGTTCATGTTCATGTTCATGTTCATGTTCATGTTCATGTCCAGGTCCAGGTCCAGGTCCATGTTCAGGTTCAGGTTCAGGTTCAGGTTCAGGTTCAGGTCCAGGTTCAGCTTCATGTTCATGTTCATGTTCATGTTCATGTTCATGTTCAGGTCCAGGTCCACACAGAAACATCTTTTTCTCTGTGTCCTGTAAACACAGTGTAGTGTGTATGCCAGGCCTGTGTGTGGCGCTGTAACACAGTGTAGTGTGTATGCCAGGCCTGTGTGTGGCGCTGTAACAGTGTAGTGTGTATGCCAGGCCTGTGTGTGGCGCTGTAACACAGTGTAGTGTGTATGCCAGGCCTGTGTGTGGCGCTGTAACACAGTGTAGTGTGTATGCCAGGCCTGTGTGTGGCGCTGTAACACAGTGTAGTGTGTATGCCAGGCCTGTGTGTGGCGCTGTAACACAGTGTAGTGTGTATGCCAGGCCTGTGTGTAGCGCTGTAACACAGTGTAGTGTGTATGCCAGGCCTGTGTGTGGCGCTGTAACACAGTGTAGTGTGTATGCCAGGCCTGTGTGTGGCGCTGTAACACAGTGTAGTGTGTATGCCAGGCCTGTGTGTGGCGCTGTAACACAGTGTAGTGTGTATGCCAGGCCTGTGTGTGGCGCTGTAACACAGACGTCTCTGTCACTCTGCAGGTGAACCGCTCGCTCCGCGCTCCCATCTCCTCTCAGCTCATCTTCATGCCCGGTAACACGGCGACCACTGCCGTGGCGACCATCACGCAGCAGCAGCAGCCACAGGCTCAGCAACAGCAGCCAGAGGTGACTCCGCCCACTTCCTCCTCCATCAGCTGTCACTCAGACAACGAGCAGGTGTGTGTGTGTGTTTTTGTGGACGTGTGAACAATGTGCTGAGTGAAGCTCTGACTCGTCGTTTTTTTTCTCTGCAGGTGCAGAATTTAGCGATGAGGGGAGTGGCCTGTCTGAAAGGGGTGGGAGTAAAGACTGAAGCTCCAGACAGGAGTGACTCAGGTAACTACGTCAGCTGATTCTTCTTCTTCCTCATCTTCCTTGTGTGTTCACACAAAAACACAAAATACATTTGTTTCACATTAAATAATTTACAAAGATTTTTGCATCAATATAAGAAAAAAACACGTTTGATAACAGAATACAAACAAAAACGTGTTTAAAAACATAAGAAGCAACAATACTCATTCGTATAAAATGTTATAAAAACATTTATTTAAAAAGTTTTTTAAAACTTAGACAGTTTCATTCTTTTCAATTCTGTTGGTTCACTTTTTATTCTTGTGTGTTTTTAATGTTTTAAAGTTATTTTCTTGCTTCGATTGGTTTATGTTTCATGAATTAGTTTTTTATACTGTTAATGCTTTTATTTTGTATAGTACTTTGGTCACCTGTGGGATGTTATTATTATTATTATATAAACTCATCAAAAAATATGTTCATAACATTTCAATTATTTTAAAAGTTACAAAAATCTCTCAAAAACACAAAAAAACGTGTTAATTGTTACAATCAAATGTATCAAATTGTATTAAAAAACATGACTCCCTGTGTTCTGGGGGCGGATCTTTGGCCAAAGGGGGCGGGATGTGTCAGTTTAATTTTGTGTATCCTGATGTTTTCAGACTTACATACATAAGCTTTAATGTGAGTGAATGTGTTACATTTAAATTATTATTCATATTCCACTCTTGTCTTTTTTTCAGCCTACTCTCTGACTCCGCCCTCCCACCAGTCAAACACACAGTCGCACAGTAAACCGCCCCCGCCGCAGCCCCCGCACATCAAAATCCCCACGTATCCTCAGCCCACGAACCTGAAAGCTCACGCCTCCTCCTTCTCCTCCTCCTCCTCCTCCTCCTCCTCCATCCCTCTCTCTCAGCTCCTGCTTCACGGAACTCGCACCCTCGCCACGGGAGGCTCCGCCCCCACGGCGGCGCACACCCTGGTCCTCACGTCCAGTGCCGCGTCTCAGCCTCACGGTTACCCGGTCGGCACGGCGACCATCAAGCCGGCGGTGGGCGCTCAGACGCTGGTGGTTCAGCCGCTGCAGAAAACCTCGCTCGGCGCCGCCGACAAACCAGGCGGCGGTCCGATTCCCATCCAGCCCAAAACTCTGCAGGGGCTGCGTCTCCCGCTGCAGCTGCCGTCACGGAACCCTCCGCCCATCCTCCCTGCGCCGCCACCGTCCGCTGGCTCCGCCCAGACCCCGCAGGCGCCGCACATCCCCGTCCAGATCGTGGGCGCGAGGCAGAGCACGCTGGGGAACGCCCAGGCGCTGGCGCTGGCACGGGGAAGCTGCAGCCAGGACGGAGCCGCCGCCCTCAGCAGCTCGTCCAGCCTCCTCACCATGGTGGCATCCATCGCCTCCAGGGAGGGCGGAGTCATGGGCCGAGGAGGCGTCGGGCTCAAAGCGCTGCAGTCGCCGCAGGAGGTGCCGCAGCTGGCTCAGGTCTCTCAGGTTCATCCTCAGGCCAATCAGAGCGCAGCACAGGGTCAGAATGGCACGCTAGCTTCAGGCTCCGCCTCCGCCCAGCCCGGTGCTGTATCTTCCTCGCTGTCTCGCTCCTCCCTCTCCCTCGCATTGACGACAGAAGAGCAGAGAGGAGCGGTGGGCGGAGTCACCGCAAACAGAGATTCGACGGGAAGTCAGACGCCGCAGGTCAGCTGATCAACATTCAGTTACTTTCACTAAGTTAGTTTAGTTTGGTGGTGAAGTTCCTGTTAATGTAACTAATATAACTAACTCATGAAAAAAATGTAACTATTACATTTACTCAAACATTCAACATTATTAAAAACAAATATTTCCAAGTATAAGTTGCGAATATAAATTGTGTCACATGACGCTCTGGCAGTAAATCTTATATCAAAGCACTTTTATCCAATCAGGAGCCAGAACTCCACAAAGAGGTGGGGCTTTCTGTCTGCGATGTTTGTTGGTGACTAATTTTTTTTCCAGTGACACATATACGTAAATCTGTAGCATGAGATAGACATCACACGCACTGTTTTTCTGATTTTTTTACGATCAAAAAAAGGCCTGATAATTTCGGAGATACATGTTGCGATGTTTTAACGACATTTTTTGCGATTAATTTCCAAAAATGTGAGTTAAAATGAAACTATAGAATATTTACAAAAACATTCACATTTAAGAAGCTGGAAATTCAGAGAATGTGTTTTAATGTAATTAAACCAATGGTTTAGTTTGCGTTAATTGTTGCAATCGCAACATCGTGAAATCCCAGAGAGACGGGTTTTTACAGATTATTTTAAGATTTTTCTCCTCGTAATCTCTTCAGGTGAAACACGTCAGCGGTTCGTTAAAAAGAAAATCGGATTCTAACTCGGCCAACGATGAAGATGGCCCCTCCCCTCCGCGGATCCAGCCCGTCAGAGACCACGCCTCCGTGCTCCCGACCAATCCCGTCAAAGCAGGTAACGACAACAAACACCTGTAAACAGAGACTCTCTGAAGTTGATAAAGTCGTGTTCATGAACATACACTCTCCTCCTCTTCGTCAGGCTCTGTTGCTCCGCCTCTGGCTCCTCCCTCCCCAGTCCTCTCTGTGTCGCGCGGGGGCGGCGGTCAGACAGACAGAGCTCCTCCCCCTCAGGCCGTGGTGAAGCCTCACGTGCTCACTCACCTCATCGAGGGGTTTGTCATACAGGAAGGGGCGGAGCCTTTTCCGGTGAGTAAATGACGTCGTAAAAACGTCGTTCAAACAAATTCTTCGCTGAGAATCTTTTTTTATTTCTGGTCTCAGGTTTGTGGTTCAGTCAAAGACTCGAGCGGCGAGGATTTGACTAACGACAGCCAGACAGAGACGGTCACCACGGCAACAGGTAACCGTTTACACACACACACACACACAGCTGTGTGTTCACATGTGAGTCACATGGTTTCTGACAGTGTGTGTGTGTGTGTGTGTCTCCGTCTCCTCAGTGCTGAAGTGTGAGTACTGTAAAAACTTTGCTCCTGCTGCTCAGTTCAGAGGAACCAAGAGGTTCTGCTCCATGTCCTGTGCTAAGAGGTAAGAAAAGAACCGTCACTCAGTACAACACAAACATCATCATCATTGGACGGAGACACGAGGGACTCCAGCATGTCTCTGTGAAGGAGGCGGAGCCTAAATTAAAACCTAAAACCTTTTCTGAAAATCCAAAAAACATTCCTATGGTTTAATCTGTGTGTAATCTCAGAACTGAAACCTCACTATACACTTGAAAACTGAGTTGCTACATTGTTCAACTTTATTTATAAAGCACTTCGAAAACAACAGCAGCTGAAACAAAGATAAATAAAATATAGACTCATACGACTTTAAAGAACTGAAGAACAGTCAAATAATGTAGAAGATATAAAAAAATGACAAAAATGAACTTAAATAATCTTGTACTGGTTCAAAGAGTTTTAAAAAGTGAGTCAGAGATTTGATGATGGGACGAGGTGATGGTTGAATTCTGAAGACATCTCAACGTCTCAGCTATTCCACCAGGGGCCTGTTTCAGAAAGCAGGTTCAACAAACTCTGAGTTAAAACCTTAACTCTAGGTTCACTCTGAGCTGTCAAACTCTGGGTTTTGGGTTTCAGAACAGCTGATCAGCATTAGTTCAATCAACTCTGAGTATGTTCACTCTGAGTTAAGCGTGTGTGTTGGGAATGAAAAAAGTCATCATCAATGGAGCTCTGATACTATGATTCACCATGGCAACGGGTAAACAAAGAGCACAGCCTCCATTTTAATCCAGTTGAGCAGAGATATTAACACATGTCAACGACCATGACATTTATGTGAAGAGGAGTCCTTAAATGAACACTATTACATTTCATACAGTGTAATCCACTCATTCATCATTTAACAGCCTTTAATTTCATTAATGGATCATAAAATGCTGCAGTCCTAGCATTATGTTGCATTTGATTTGATATTTATTCAGCTGTAACCTGACGAGACACAAACTGAAGATGAGAATATGGATCAAACTGAGAAAACATAGTTTACTTATGGACCTAGAAATATAAAAGTGTCCATGTTCAAACGTACTGCAGAGCAAGGTCAAACAGCGAAGGGAAAGGTAAGAGACGCTCTTCTCCATGTTACTCCTCCATGCTCATGACCTGCCAGCCTGGTCAGCCTGATTTTCGCGAAACTTATTTTGGGTCAGGTACTCATGTAACAGCTTGTTCCACTTTCTGCCCGATTGTTTTAACCCATACAGTGACTTCTCTAACTTGTACACCAACTCTTCTTTTGTGTGAGATTTTATCTTGTAGGCCTCTGGCTGTTCCATGTAAATCTCACAGTCTATGGGTGCATTTAAGTAGGCTGTCTTTACATCCATTTGGTGCAAGGTCAAAGTTTCCTGTGCTGCTTTCTGCATCAACATTCTGACACTGGTCATGTGAGCTGTAGGAGAAAATGTCTCCTCATAATCTACACCAATCTCTTGACTGTATCCCTTAGCAACGTAACAGGCTTTGTATTTATCAGATCTGTCAACATTAGTTTTAATAGCATACACCCATCTACCCCCCCCCCCCACTGCTTTCTTACCCAATTGCACTCAGCAGTTCCATTTTGGTGTAGGGAGTCAGGTGCTGATGTTTCATGATGGATCCCATTTTTAATGAGTAAGGTCTGGTAACCTTTTCCTGTAACTTGCATGCTTCTCTCCCGTCATCGGCTGCCTCTCGCATCACCAGCGACAAACTCTTATCATCCAAGAACTGGATCAGCTCCGCGTAGGCCTTAATGACACATGAGCTCCCCTGGAAACATGATTTGTGAGATTTTGGGGGCGTCTCTAAAATATTGGCAAAATATTGTTTTTTGATTGATTTGATTAAGATTTGATGTGTGTTTGGAGGTTGAATTCGATATGTGGTGATATGAGCTGACTTGTAATAATCGATGTGTTAAGTTGAGTATGTCCCTAAACCGCGTTGTGCCGTGCCGAGGCGAGTACACCTCAAGTCCTCGTTTTGAGCCACGCGCAAGCGTCCGTCCCGCAAACCCCCCCCCCCATATACGTGAGCCCCCCGAATCTGCGGTATAGTTCGCACACTGGAAGTAACATGTGATTGGGATTTCAATGTTTTGAAAGACGTACATTTTATTAATTTGGCAAGTGAATGCTCTGATATGATATCGACTGTATGAATGAGGACATGAGACGAGTGTCAGACTGCTTCAGGCTCAGCAGGAGGAGGAGACACAGAGAAACTCAGGGTTTGTTGAAGAAAACCTGCCAGCGAGCAGGTTAGGTTCACGGAGTATGTTGCCGGGGTAACTGACTCAGAGTTAAGCTGAACTGGCTTTGTGAAACCGAAAAACCAGAGATCCCTCATCTCAGGGTTAAATAACTCAGAGTTTTCACTAAACCTGCTTTCTGAAACGGGCCCCTGGACGACAGAGAACCTTCACAGGCACACGTGTAGAAATCAATCAATAAATACATCAATCAATAAATACATCAATAAATACACTCATGGTTAGTTTATTCAGTTTCTGCCAACGACTCTTAACCTGTGTTTGAGCATCGTGCGTGCGTGTGTGTGTTTGAGTGTTGTGTGTGTGTGCGGGTATTAGCAATGTTGTGGGGACCTAAAACGAAGGGTTACTCAACGTAACCCCAGTTCTTTGATAACAGAGTGAGGTGTTTCACTATGGGATATCGCCTTGGCATGACCAACCAGGGAAGCTCCAATGGCACCACGTCTGTCAGAAAAGACAGGTCGAGCTGTGCTGGGGCACTGCCCTCTTCATACTATCCCAGCCGACCCGCCCCTCAAAATCATTCAAGACCGGTTTCTTTCCGTGCCTCATGCAAGAAGGGGCGTGTGGTGAAACACCTCACTCTGTTATCAAAGAACCGGGGTTACGTTGAGTAACCCTTTGTTCTTTTTCTAACTTCGTTCAGTGTTTCACTATGGGAGATATAGACCACTCCCGGATTGCATATGACTCCCGAAGCCAAACTACCACAAAAGGTTGAGTGACAACGTCACTCCAACCCCGGAGCCCCGGCACCTAGCACCACTTGAGCCAAAGAAGGACCAGAGACATCTAGCCTGTAAAACTTGACAAAAGTGTGAGGCGTAGCCCAGCTTGCCACAGCACAAATGTCCTGAACAGACACCCCTCTAAACAGAGCCCAGGAAGTGGCCATACTCCTGGTGGAATGAGCATGCAAACCCTGGGGCAGCAGCAAACCTTTGCAACTGTACACCACAGAAATAGCCTCCACAATCCAGTGAGACAGCTTCTGGCGGGACAATGGCTTGCCCTTATGGGTAGTGGACCAGGAAACAAACAGCTGGTCAGCCTGCCTGAAATCTGCCGTCCTACTCACGTAGGTCTGCAGAGCTCTCACTGCACACAAAGTGTTAAGCCTCTGCTCCTCTGTCGAGGAGAATGGAGGCGGGTGAAAAGCCAGCAACTCTACTGTGGGACACCTGTAAGCCGACTCCACCACCTTAGGCACAAAAGCTGTATTGGGCCGTAAACAAACTTTGGAGAGTCCCGGACCGAACTGTAGACAGGAAGGGCGGATAGACAACGCCTGAAGGTCGCTCACACGCTTTGCCGTAGACAAAGCCAAAAGCAGAACCGTTTTCAGAGATACAAACTTCATCCCCACGGCCTCCAAAGGCATCTAGCACCACCAGAAGGTCCCACAGTGGAACCAGGTGCCTAGAAACTGGGAGCTTTCGACGTGCACCTTTCCTAAAGCGACAAACCAGGGTGTGCTGTCCCACCGGTTTATCACCAAAACCCACGTGACATGCTGAGATGGCAGCAAGGTACACTTTAACTGTGGAAAAAGCTCTTCCTTTATCCACCAGCTCCTGCAGAAAGCACAACAGGTCCACAACGGAACACTGAAAAGGGACCGTGAGTCTAGACTCACACCATTCCTCAAAAACCCGCCACTTACAGCCGTACAAAGCACGGGTGGAGGAAGCCCTTGCACTCTGAATGGTGTCTATAACCTGCGGAGGCAGTCCTGCTGCGTCCAAATTAAACCTCTCACGGGCCAGGCCCAGAGCGCCATGCGGTCTGGGTGAGGGTGGTAAATCTCCCCATGTGCCTGGGACCGCCTGCCAACATCTGAACTATTTCTGCCGCCCAGTGTTTGGACGGCCAGAGAGACAGATTCTACTCCCTCACCCTGAAGTCCAGACTGAGGGGAGGGAATGCGTAGAGCAGCACGTTTGGCCACGGGTGAGCTAGAGCATCCACACCGAGAGGTGCAGTGATGTCCGACAGGGAGAAAAACAGCGGACAGTGGGCGTTTTCCCGCGAGGCGAAGAGATCTACGGCAGCTCGGCCGTATCTCTTCCAAATCTGGTCCACAACCTGCGGGTGCTGAGCCCATTCTCCGTACAGAGGATTCCCACGAGACATCAAGTCCGCCCCTCTGTTCAGAACTCCCGGCACATGTGTTGCTCTGAGTGATAGGAGCCTGGTGCTGCTCCACAGTATCATCTCCCGAGCCAACTTGTGTAACCGTTGTGAGCGAGTGCCTCCCTGACGGTTGACATAGGCTACCGCAGTGGAGTTGTCTGTTTTCACCAGAACATGACAGCTTCAGAGAAATTGGAGAGAGATCTAGGATGGGGCGAAGGGCTGTGCTTGCCTTTTTGAGAATGAGGAAGTACCGGGAGTAGAAGCTCTGTTAAAATCCCAGGTCTCCACCTCACCTGTCTCCTTCTCACCTGCCACGTCACTGCCACACCTACCTGGACCACGCCCCTAACCCTATATAACCCGCCCCTTCCGCCCTTTGACCCCCCTTTTCTTCCCTCCAAACAAATCCAAGAGAACAAAGGAACACTGCTATTCCTGAGTTTAACCCTCTGCCTAAGAGAGGAAAGTAAGAGTGGATGCATTACTGATACAAAAGCATCCATTACCCCTCATCACCAACTACTGTTTATTTTGTAAACAGTAGTTGGTGATGAGCTTGGTGGGGAGCTTGTTCTTAAAGGGACAGGACCAAAAACGGCTCATTTCCCTCATGCACGCGGGCACGGCTGGAAGGAGCTGTTTGGCTGGTGGTTGAGCTGGTGGAAGTCTCTTACCATCATAAAGGTCCCTCTCAGTGCCACCTGCGTCCTGAACCGCAGGCCACTGTATTCCCAGCTTAGAAGCAGCTCGTTTACAGACCTCGTAAGGCTGCTGTCAGCTGGAGGAGCGACATCAGATGCACTGGAGGGGCGAGACGGCACTGGAAAAGTGGCATCGTCTTCGTCATCCTCCATATCATCGAAGTTGAGGATGTCTGAGTTGGCATAGCCCTCAGCATCCTCCTCTGGCTCTACACCAGGGAGCTCCTCAAAGAGTGGCGGCATGTCCGTGTATTCCTCCTCCATCATATCCGCCCAGCTCGTAGTAGCTTGCGGTATATGGGGGGTTTTAGCCACAGCGGTTTCTCCTGACAGACATGGGTCCTGAGAATTAGCAACCGCCACTCTCGGTCTCCTCTCCAAAATTTTCTCTGGCATATTCGCGCAGTGTGGACATGACTGCAGGTCAGCCAGAGACGCCTGTGCGTGTTTAGCACCCATGCACGTAATACAAATGGGATGAGGGTCCCTGCCTGAGATGGATGAGCCGCATGACGCGGGACACAGGCGGGATGCAGCCTCTTTGACCTTCGGAACCGGCCCTTTGGTGAGGGTTGCGGTCGAGGACATGGCAGAGGGCGAAGAGAGAGACATTTAGTCCCGCACGGAGGTCAATCACCAAGCACCGTAAAGTCAGCTCGCCGTAACGCATTAGCTTTACTCTCGGTGACTGATGTAGCTTGTCGGCTAAGACACCGTACACCCGCCAGATTAGCTGTGACGCTAAGTCCTGCTCGTAATTAGCGTTAGCACCCGGAGTTTCAGGTCCTAGCTAACGAGACACCGTAGAGTTAGCTCGCCGCGACATGTTAGCTCCGCTCCCGGTAAACACAGTTAACACACAAATCTCAACCGTATCCACGCTGACTCGCCGCAACGCGTTAGTCTCTGGGTAACTGATCTATAATTAGCCGACCCCCGGTAGGTAATACAGGGCAGTCGGTGGAGCAGCTCGCCTTGACGCGGACACTACACCAAGATCAAGTGGAAAACTTCTTGCGAAGTACTTACTCAGCAAATCCAGACGTAAGCCAGGGACTGCGTTCGGCAACGAGGACCTTAACGGCGCATCTGCGAACAGTTTAGCAAATTCCAAGCTAGCCCGAATAGCTGAGGGAGCTTCCACAACAGTTTCTTCACGGGAAGAAAGTGAGAATGATTTTGAGGGGCGGGTCGGCTGTCATAGTATGAAGGGGGCGGTGCCCCAGCACAGCTCGACCTGTCTGTCACTGACAGACGTGGTGCCATTGGAGCTTCCCTGGTTGGTCATGACAAGGCGATATCCCATAGTGAAACACCGAACGAAGTTAGAAAAATAACTGTTTACACAGTCACATTCTGGGGACTTGTCTTCATTGTGGGGACAAAAATCAAGTCCCCACAATGTAAATGACTACATTTGAGGTTAGGATTAGGCCAGTAGTAATTGTTGAGTTTGTCTGCGTGTGCGTGTGTTTGTGGCTTCAGTACAGTATATGTCACTCTTTGTCTACGATACAGTATGTATTGGTTCCCCAGGTACAACGTCAGCTTCAGGCAGCACTTCTGCATGCGGCAGGGTCACGGCCAGGGTCACGGCCAGGGTCTGGATGGGGACCAGGGCCACGGTCAGCTCTCTAACTCAGACGAGGAGGGAGGAATCGCCCGGCGCAGAGTTCCTCGCAGGACCAGCTCTGAAATAGCCAGCGCTAAGATAGCAGGGCGCCCCCTACCTGTCAAGGTGAGTCATGACCTGGTAAGTGTAGTCTGTGGACACGTGTGGAGAAGTCTTTTTTTGGGGACCCCAAAAAAATCTCCCGTGTCCCACCTGTGGGTCCCGACCCAGACTTTGAACCCCAGCTCTAAACCACAGTCACATATGAGTCAGATGCTCAATGATTTATTGATTTGTGGAGATTTTCACTCACAGTGACAACTCTGCCCCCTTATGGTCAAACATGGGCAGTGCACGTTTGACAAACCAGTGACTCTGTTCAAGTTCTCCTCCCCCACAGTGACTCCTCCTCCTCAGTCATGACCCTTTGATGACTCTTCCTCTCTCTCGTCCTCTCTCGTCCTCACTCGTCCTCTCTCGTCCTCTCAGTGCCGCTCAGAGTCCAGTCACTCAGACGAGGAGTCGAGTCCAGAGGACGATGAAGACGACCCCATGTCCTTGTCTCCGGCCTCTTCAGCCTCCTGCCACCAGCCTCCTCCTCCTCCTCCTCCTCTTCCAGAGGGTTCACCTCCCGGCTGCCTGCTCTCTGTCCCCGCCCAGTGGAGTGTGCAGGAAGTGTCACAGTTTATCTCGTCACTGCAAGGTAAGTGACATGTTGACGTTACTTATTATAAGTGATGAATTAATAATGTTTTCATCAATCTGATCAGAATTATGATGTCACTTTAAGCCGACGACATCTTTAATGTCTTTATCTCACTGTTACACAGAAGTGTGTAAACCACTTACTCTCCCACACCAAAGCCCAGAGAGAAAATCAGTGATTTTAACTACAACCTTTTCACTTCTGATACGATACCGATATTGCAGCCTTGAGTGTTGGCCGATACTGATATTGATCCGATACTGATATCAGCACGAATCATACACACTTTAATGACTTATTTTGTAGTGTGGAATGTTAGAATAGACTTGATCAAGTGATATTACTTAAACAAAAAAACTGACCCATTTATTATTAACATAATAAATTCAACATAAGAATATTGGATTTTTTGCCATGTTAATTTCATACAGTCTATGGTTCATTTCATCAGGAGGAAAGTACCAAGTTCTCATGGGGGTGTTTTCAGAGCATCTGTCTTTCACAGGAAACAGCGTGTCTTCAGAGAACACCCCCCTTGTTTTCACTGTTTTGGATTAGCCCAACCCACACAGGGTGAGTGATTGTCCTGCAGGTAAACCCGGAGCCTGGGGTCCGGCCCCGCAGACGTACTTAGCTCCGTGTGTGGAGCTTCAGGACACATTTAAAACACAGAGCTCTTGGCATAGCTGCTTTTTGGGGTAGAATTAACAAACGGAGGCTGTTGAAATAATGTTGTTTTAGCAGCTCGCCTCATGATGAGCTAGCATGGTGCTAACAGCTAGCTCACGCTCGCTGTGCGGCTTCATAGCCTCTGATTTCAGAGGTTAAAGAAAAATGTTTAACCTCTGGAATAGCAGTAGCACACACACACACACACACTGTTGTTGTGATCATGTGATCTACATGCATCCAACACGCAGGGCCCACGTGATCACAACAGCTGCTGGATAGAAGAGCTGGAGCGGAATGGACTGTTGTATCGGAGCGTTTATATTGGAGATTTTAGAAGCAGTCCGATATAATCTGATACTCGTTTTTTGGCTGATATCGGACCGATATCCGATCTATCGGTATATCGATATCTGATTTATCGGCTCTGAGTCCCTTCTTGTTTGCGGTGGTGATGGACAGACTGACAGATGAGGTTAGACAGGAATCTCCATGGACTATGATGTTTGCAGAGACCAGGTGGAGGAAAAGCTCCAGAGGTGGAGATATGCTCTAGAAAGGAGAGGAATGAAGGTTAGTCGCAGCAAGACGGAACATGTGTGTGAATGAGAGGAACCCAAGTGGAACCATGAGGCTACAGGGAGTGGAGATAAAGAAGGTGGAGGATTTGAAGTATTTAGGGTCAACAGTCCAGAGCAGTGGAGATTGTGGAAAAGAGGTGAAGAAACATGTTCAAGCTGGTTGGAATGGGTGGAGAAAAGTGTCGGGGTAATGTGTGATAAATGAGTATCAGCCAGAATGAAAGGAAAGATATACAAGACAGTGGTGAGACCAGCGATGCTGTATGGTCTAGAGACAGTGGCACTGAGGAAAAGACAGGAAGCAGAGCTGGAGGTAACAGAGATGAAGATGTTGAGGTTCTCTTTGGGAGTGACGAAGATGGATAGGATCAGGAATTAGTCAATCAGAGGAACAGCACATGTTAGATGTTTTGGAGATAAGGTCAGAGAGGCCAGAATGAGATGGTTTGGTCATGTACAGAGGAGGGATAGTGAGTATATTGGTAGAAGGATGCTGGGGTTGGAACTGCCAGGCAGGAGGTCTAGAGGAAGACCAAAGAGAAGGTTTATGGATGTAGTGAAAGAGGACATGAAGTTAGTTGGTGTGAGAGAGGGGGATACAGAGAACAGGGTGAGATGGAGGAGGTTGATTCACTGTGGCGACCCCTGAAGGGAGCAGCCCAAAGGAAAAGAAGAAGAAAATCGGACCGGGACATCCCTAGTTTTAACATCACACACACACAGGAGTTGTTGATCCACTGCTGCCTCCATCACTAAGTTCTAATGTCTTATTTTAGTGATTTCGGCTTTGAAATCCTTTATTCAGTTTAACCTCAGTGACACAAAGTGACCACACGAGGCAGCAGAGGGCCAGCAGCTCCTGTGTCCCTGTGAGCTAAAATCACTCATTTTCTCTCTTTGGTGTGGGAGAGTGAGTGGTTTACAGACTTCAGTTTCCAGTTAGAAAAGTCTTTGTAACAGTGATTTAAGTCCTCACTCGCAGCCACTTTTTGTTTTCACTCAGTCAGCACAGACCGTGTCAGTACCTTTAGCTCCTCCTCTTACTCCTCTTACTCCTCCCACAGGCTGTGAAGATCTGGCGTCTCAGTTCCTGTCGCAGGAGATTGACGGACAGGCGCTGCTGCTGCTGAAGGAGGAGCATCTCATGTCCACTATGAACATCAAGCTAGGCCCCGCCCTCAAGATCTGTGCCCACATCAACACGCTGAGAGACTGACACACACACACACACACACACACAGGCTCCGGTCTGTGGTTTTTTTAAACTTGTTGTTTTTGCACAGGAACACACGCGACATGAGACGTCTCCTAAAAATGCTTCTGAACGTGCAGAATCTTTACTTTCTGCGACAACGTTGCTTTACATCCACGTGTTTGATTTTAGGCCTCATTTAAAACACAGAAACAAACATTTTTGAATGTATTTTTAAAGAAAATTGCAGAATTGAGTGCAATCTGCACAACATGAGCGCGATGATTGTTGTTGTTGTTTTATATCGAGCGTTTGTGTCTGTGGACATTTTTACAAAAGCAGAAGGACATTGTTTTTGGTCACAGGAGAGTTTTTGACAGTTTTTACTTGTTTTTTCGTTGACAAACGTGTTTTTTTGAATTAGCGGCCGACTTTAAAAAAGTAAAGATTTTAATATGAAAGCACTCAACATCTTTAATGTTAGGTCTATTTTTAGTTGTTGTGCATTTAGCGTCATGGTTCTTTAACTGTGTGTTTAGTTTGACGTACAGGCTAAAGTGAGAGTACAGGGTAACGACCACAGACCAGTCCAATTACTCATGCTACATGTTTTTCTTTTCTCTAACTAGTAACTGGTTAGTTAATCTGGTCCAGAAAGTGTTGATCAAACCAAAAATGATTCAGTTTGAATGATTTTCTTTGTTTTATGGAGCAAAGAAAGCAGAAAATATTCACATTTAAGAAGCAGAGAAAATAAGAAAAATAATCAAGTACAAGATGTTTTTCTTTGATAAATCTGACTGTGAAGCTTCAACATATCTAAAAGATTCTCTTAGAAATAGTGTGAGAAAACTTCACTCATGTTTTCATGAGCAGACATTTGTCTTTATTTAGTTTCTGACGACTATTTTCTCCATTAATCAAACACTTCTTTGGTCCATAAATGATTTTGTTAATTTCTTTGTCAAATGAAGCAAAGAAAACAGGAAATATTCACATTTAAGAAGCTGAAAAATCACAGAAACTCTTAAGTTTGACACTTTATTTAAAAAAGAGCCAGTATTTAATTTGTTAAAGCTGCTGTTGGTGACATCATCATGTTTTTTTTGGCTAATTTCCCGACCGTTTTGAGAGTGGGCGGAGCATTTATTTGTAAACAAACGTTCCATTTGTTGTCAGAACTCTGACTTTCTTACTTATTTATGTAAAAAGCTCTTAATCGCACTTTTGTTGTATTTGTTTCACAGTAAATCATTCGTAAACATAGAAATGTATTTCATTTTTAATACGTAAAAAGTCCCATTGAAAATGGAACGCGGCCTAATTTCAGATTCACAGCTTTTAATGTTCATGTTTTCCGGTGACGAGGAACGACGAGGGCTTGATTTTGTTTTTGCGTCATTAAAAAATAAAGTTTTTATCTCCTTTTTGAAGAAGAAAACAACAACAACAACGTGGACCTAAGGACAAAAACAACGAGTGACCAAATGAGTGAATGAGGAAAAAATAAACCGTAAACTATTCTGTATTGAGTGTAAAAAATATTTGCTCTTCTATTTAAATGCACTTTTGTTGCCTTTGTTTTTACTGTAGGACTTTAATTGTGTGTGTGTGTGAGTGAGTGAGTGTGTGTGTGTGTGAACCTTGTGGCCTTTTCTCACTAGAATTGTCTGTTTTTTTACCTGCTTTTCATATCATTCCTCGTTTTATATCAGCGCTTAAACTTCTGCTACTATAATTCTAGTTGTTATTAATACCTGCGAGCGATGACATGCGTTGCCTTTTTACCGCCAACAGTAGCGACCTTGGTCAAGGACACTTTGCCGTCTTCCTTCATAGCGTCGTAACCAGCGACAGTATTTAGCGTCTTAGCTGCTGTAGAGCTATATTTTTGGGGGCTTTATCGTCAGTGGCTGTGTTGCTGTTACTTTTTCTTTTTCTTCGAAGAAGGAAGGAATAATAATAATCTTTGAGAGCAGCTGTGTGTGTTTGTGTTTCTCAGTCGTCACAGAGGATTTAAATCAGCATAAATTGTGACAGAAAACAGAAAAGTGATGCGATATATTCCACAGAATTTCAGCACTTTTCTCAGAAAATACGCAGTCGATTGTACAAATTTCTTTTTTTAATGAATGGAAATGTGCTTCCTTGCAAAAATCAGAAGAAAAACTGCAAAATCTTTGGCGGGGACTGGATTTAACAATGCTATCATGCAAATAAATAATCAAGGAGCTGTTTTAACACTCGTGTCTCTGTTTTTATTTTAAAAAGAACAGAAAAACATACGAAATTAATGTTTGCTTGTGACTTTTTATTCTTTTTTATTTGTGTACCAGATCAGCTGGACTTATAAAACCTTTATTATTCCAGTTTTGTGCTGATATGCAGCCTAAATCTGTTTTAATTAAACAACCTCACTGTCAGGGTAGGACAGTATGCTATGCTAACATGCTATGTTGTGATTAGAAGCGTTTGCAGTAAATTCACAATGAAGAATGGTGAATTTTCTTAATTTATTCATATGAGTGACTTAAAATTGCAGCGTTTACTGTCTGACAGGACGCTGTGTTCCATTTATGTCGGAACTTTGGAGGTGCAAACAAATCTCGGGGCTAGCCGTTGTGTATTAGCCTTACCATACATGCTAATGTTGCCGTATGTGGTATTTTTAGCAACACAAAATGTTAAATGTTAAATGTTGGACAGAAACTACATGTTATGACTGATTTAATGTGAAACAAATGCGACAAAGGAGCTATTAATTAAACTTAATTGAGTTTCGGAGTTGGGAAAATCCGAGTTCCGACAACAAATGGAACGCAGCAGTAGTCACTCATGATTTATATGTCATCTTGCTTTTAACTTAAAAATGTCCCCAAAAAATATGAATCCAACCTGTGTTGCACACATAATCCTAATGTATTACCAATAACGTGTGTTTTAGTGCAATAATATCATGATTTTCATCAGGATAATTGTGATATTTGTCTAATTTTCCCCATGTTTGTAGGACTTATATATGCAGCAAACACAGCTATAAGATTCACCTGTTTTATTTATTAAAGCACCGCGTCGAGCAGGCCAGCACAGACAAGGTGAGTGAACCCAAAATTTAAGTTTCAACCCGAACAGACGAGTTACGACAGGTTTCCACCTTCTTTAACGTGAGGTCATTTACCCTGGGATTGGACCAAACCATACATATGTGGATTTATCATGTAAGTGCTAATTGTCTTTAGTGGACTTAATCTTCATCTAACAGGATTTATTTCAGTATTTTATTACACATAACTATCGTCCACCACTAGCTATCTATTATAAATTGTCTGTTTTTTTGCAGGTTAAAAGTGCAAAGAAACGTTATACTGCTCTTTTAAAATTTCCACAATCATAGTTTACAGAAAAATACACATTTGCAGTTCATATATATTTATATTTACACATATATATATATATATATTAAATCTAAGTGAGTTCATTTTCTACAGAAGAGTATGAGGGCCATAAATAAAAAAAACAAAACATGAATTCTGATTAAAAAAAAGTCAGAATTCAAGATTAAATTCTGACTTTCTTACTTTTATCTCAGAATTTTGACATTTTTCTGACTTTAAGAATTCTGATAAAAAAGTCAGAATTCTTAGATTGAAGTCAGAATTCATTTGGACTTTCTGACTTTTATCTGGGAATTCCGAGAAATGTTTTTTCTCAGAAAACATTTTTTTTTTCTCTGACTTTAATCTCAAAAACGAATTCCGACTTTATTTTGAGAATTCATGCTGTTTTATATTTTTCTTTCTTTCATTTTTTTAATGTGACCCTAATACTCTTCCGTGAGTTTCCAACAATAAAAAGCCAAGTGCAAAACAAAAGTAGAGTTCAATTAAAAACGTTTAAAAACGTCCATTTGTCTTCTGACTTCTCCCTGTTGCACTTCCTGTATGTATATAAAAAAACCGCCAGCCAACGTTGATGACCCTCTCAGCCAATCAGAGCACAGCATAGTTGAAGGCCTCCCCATATCCCGCCTCTCTCAGGTATCTCTCGATGTTGATTGGCTCGGACACGATGAGAACTGTCCTCCCATAGGCTGATTTCTCTCCCGTCTCGAGCTTCCTCGTCAGGTCCGCCATGGTGACGCGCTGCTGGGGATTCCAGTGGCAGCAAGAACGGATGATGCTGTACCTGTCCACAACGTACCCGGTAAAAACACGGTTAAAACACGTGCCACACCCACTGAAATGTTAATATATATCACCTACACGTATTTATAAAGGTTATTACGACATGAAATGTCGTTGAAAGTGGTGGAATAAGCGTTATCAAACCGCCATGTCAGGCAGGTTGTTGCACTCAAGACAGGTTAGCTTGAAGGCGCCGCCATTTTGTCTCAGTGTGAAACCGGAATGAAAACTACATAAACAAGGAAAGTCCCGGGTTTTTTTTTTGGTTATAACATGTCGCTTACTTTAAAAAAAATACACACATTGAAGGATTTTGGTGAGTCATACATATATTTAAGGTTTTTAACTCGTTAAATAAACTTGTTTACATGCGGAGCTGGTCTGTAAAAATCACCAGTTATTGACTGTTGAGTTTGGCTGTGGTGTCAACACAACTACTGATCGATTACCAAGTTAACCGTCAACTGTTTTGTTAAACGATTCATCGGTTTGGGAATTAAAAGCAGTTTCTGTGATTTTTCAGCTTCCGTATGTTAATGTTCTGAATTTAGTGTGGTTATTGTTGGTATTATAACCATATATTCACACTCGCTATATTATTCATTGCTGTTATTTACTACAGCATACATTGACTGTTACTAATCAAACATTTTTTTTAAAATTGTTTAAATCTTAAATTAAAAGTTGTATGTCGTGTATTAGATTAGACGTGTGAATCTCACAATCCAATTCACGATTTGATAAAAACATTTTTTTAAAATTCTGTTTAAATCTTAAGTTAAAAGTTGTATGTCGTGTATAAGATTAGACGTGTGAATCTCACGATCCAATTCACGATTTGATAAAAACATTTTTTTCCAATTCCCAAATCATTTTTGATTCCAAATTCATTCAGAACATAGAGCTGCTAATGTGACGGTCTACTCATGATGATAAGTTTTGTATTATATATATTTACATTTATTGAAGTATCCTGGGTATAACCTGAAACGTTTGCATATGTTTTTGTTTTATTTCTATATCTTAATCTGGTGTTTGTCACTTGTCTACCTCTCAAACTTTTGATACTGTAACCCCAAATGTCCCCAGTGTGGGATTAATTAAGTCTAGGGCTGCAACTAACAATTACTTTCATAATCGATAAATCTATTCAGCTATTTAACGGTGCTTTATAAATCTATATCGATTATTTTCTTGATCAATCATTGAGTACTTTAGTTTGGTCTTCTTACAGGGTGTTGGAGCATGTCGGCGGTCGTCTGAGATGCTTCCCTCTTTGCAGATGTTGCAGAAGTTCAGCCGCCATCAGCTCAGCAAACGGTGGGTCGCCTGGTAATGATAGTGATCATTTCAACACTTAAATGTTGTCCAGCATGATTCTGTCATTTGTTAAAGAGGAACTAAACCCCTGTTCTGAAGCTGACTCCGCCCAATGCCTGATTTTGAAAATCTATATACCCAATAAGTAGGCAGGGAGTTATTGGTAACAGGGGGGTGAGCACCACAGGGGGCGTGACGATCAACTGACAGCAAGTGCAAATGTCGGCAGCTTGCTGTGGTATTTCCAGTGGCAGCTTAGAGCTGCATTTAGTGGGAGACACACATTTCAATAAGTTTCCACACTCACACACTCACACATGACATTTCCCACACTGATAAGTGATAAAAGTCGCCGCAAATAAATGAATAATATATGAATAGCTGATGTGAAGGCAGATTGCTCTGCGTAGTTCACTCATACAGCTGTCTTGAATTAGCGACCTATCAGCCAATCAGAAAATAGTATACACTGTTGCTGGGCAGAATGGACGCGCTCAGGTCAGCCAAGTTCCACTTCACTTCTGCCGTCTCACATCTGCCCGCTTCCACAGCTGCACAGCTGGAGTCAGAGACAAGGTTTTTTTGTGGTTCTTCTGGCAAAGAAATCCACTTTAAATGTTGTAAACACAACAAACAGAGCAGTGATTCTACAGAGCGATTAAACAGGAGCACGCTGACGATGTGGTGTCATCACGGGATCTTTTATTCTGAAAAGTAAACCGGATGTTTTATTTTCCTACTTCCTCTCCCGCTCGTGCTGAATTTATACAGCTCTGCTGCGATATCTGCCAGAAATATGAGTGACTCTATCCACTCCGAGCCCCGCCCCCCGCCCTCCACCGCTGTGTCTGTGGGGGCGTGGCTAGAGGAGGACGTTTGGTGATGACAACATGGGAAGAACCAGCTAATAGGAACATTCATATGTAATGGGAGGTGTTTATCCAGAGAAGGCAGTACATACACACATTTAACACAAAATACGTCATTCAAAGACTTTACACAAAACTACCAAGAGTTGGACCTGGATCAGTCAATAATATTACTAGATAACCTTATACACGAGTTTGAACCTGAACAAAGTAGTTTAGGGTTTAGTTCCTCTTTAAGTAACTGAAGTTACAGAACACTCACCCAGTGAGACCATTTCATAGAGGAGGACTCCAAAGGACCACCTGGTAAAAAAAAGAAAAGAAAACAGAGATGTGTCGTTAAGAGTTTGGTCTCACGTTAAACATTTAATGTCCTTACTGAATCAACAAAATAACTATAGTGGATGTTCTTGTCAACACTCAAAAGATCATCTATGGATCTGGACACTCACACGTCGCTGCTCTTGCTCATGGCTCTTCTCGCCAAGACTTCCGGCGCCTGCCACTTCCTCATCTCCATGACGTCCACCTCCCCCAGTGAACCGGCCCGCGCTGTCCTCCGGTATACGGAGCCCAGACCCCACAGCTTCACCGTCAGGTCTCCACCAACCAGGACGCTGCTAGCCCCGACGTTGCCATGAACGTAGCCTTTACTGTGCAGGTAATCCTACAGTGTGATGAAGAGGAAGATGAGGGCAGTTTATGTGTGTTCATATGAGGTCCTGAAACTGAAATGGATGCAGATTTTAACTACTTAATAAAAGGCTCACCAAATGAAATCTTTGCCAATGTCTTTAAAAGTATGTTTGCTTCCTTATCTCACCTTAAAACAGACTTTTCTAACAAGAAAACGGGAAGTTTGTGTCACTTTGTAAACCACTCACTCTCCCACACCAAACCTCATAGAGCAAATCATCACACACACACAGGAGTTGTGTGTGATTTTTCTGTAAACTATGAATGTCTAGTTCAGATGGACCTCAGGGAGCAGTGAGCAGCTGTGAGAGTTTTTCTTGTTCACTGTTGGAAAAGTTTGTCCAACAGTGAGATCATTTGGAGAATAGATTCTTATGTAGACTTAAGCTGATGTAGATTAAAGTCTTTTGATAAGTGGTTATCATGTGTCTCGCGCTCATCACTTTGACCTGATGAGTGAGAAATGTGAATATAAAGATACAGAAAAAACTGATATTTAAGGAAGAAACTGACCAGAGCAGAGGCCACTTGTCCGGCCATGATGAAGATCCTCTTCTCTGTCATGTCACATGACGACTCTGAACCTCTGTTGTCCTGTAGTAACACGGAAGAAGAAAGATGTAAAACAAGCGTTTAATGAGACCAAGTATGGACACTACGTCCCTTCAGTCGTATGATACACTGTCCAACACTGTCCAACACTGTCCAACACTGCCCCACACTGTCCAACACTGTCCAACACTGCCCAACACTGCCCAACACTGCCCCACACTGTCCAACACTGCCCCACACTGCCCCACACTGTCCAACACTGTCCAACACTGCCCAACATTGTCCAACACTGTCCCACAAAGGCACAAAGCTGTAATTCCTCTTATGTCCAGAGTATTTCAAAGTTTGGTACCAGATGAACCTGCACCTGTCTACATCTCCACAGGAAGCCCAGCAGGTCTCTGTGACGCAGCTCCTCCATCACTATCATCAGAGGCGGCTGCACTGAGACCACGCCCAGCAGCGCGGGCAGGAAGGGGTGTGTCCCCAGAGCAGAGACGAAGGAGGCAAAGTTCAGGAAGTGCTGCCTCTCACCGCTGTTTGCCGTTTCTGCATGGGAAAGAAAAGGTAGGCATATTTGTGTCGGTCCCTCGTTTTTAGGTCCTTGCCCGTCCGTTCAAACTTATTTTGAGCACAATATTTTTAGGATATCTTAAGGGAATCCTTTGAGACTCAAGGATGTAGTGGTCGTTGGTGTCAAAGGTCAAGCTCAGAGGTCACAGGGTCGGTTTTTTTTTCCTCTTCTGGATCATTGAAGTTCTTTTTAATCTATAAAATATTCTTAAACAGTTAAAAATGCTTTGATTATGTCTACTACTACTATTATATTTATAATATCTACTTCCAATATCTATTATTATATTTTTTCTTTCCGGTAACTCTGTAACAGCCTTGAAACCCCTGAAAGATGCGATACAAGTACACATTTATTGTTATTTTAATGATTGCTAAATATTTAACTGTACATTTTTGGTTTATAATAGTTTTTCTTTTACACAGAACATTTGTTAAAAAAAATCTTCCAGTCTAAAGTATTCACTCTAAAGAAGGGAATGACAATAAAGCTGCAACTAACAATTTGTTTCGTAAATAATCTATTTTCACGATGAATCGATCACTTGTTTTGTCCATAAAATGTCAAAAAAAGTTGATCAATGTTTGTCAAACCTGGAAATGATGATGTTCTCAAATGTCTCCACAAACAAAATTCATCAGTTTTAATGATTTCTTAGTTTTATGGACCAAAGAAACCAGGAAGTATTCACATCACAGAAACTGGTTTTAATGAAGTTGTCGGTGCATGTTTACCTTTGAGGACTCTCAGGACCACGTCCCTGTTGTCCATGCGTCCTCTGTAGAGCGTGACCGCATCATTAGCTTTGATGTAGACGGACATAGGCAGAGCAGTGAGCTGGCTGAAGGCTCCATGGTGCCTCTCTGTGGTCACCTGCGGTGGTGCGCTCACGTTCGGCTTCACGTTCTGCTGCACTGGCTGAACCGACAAGGGCAGCACTTCATGTTCCAGCGGGTTCAGCCCAGGGGGCGCTGTTGGGATAAATATTAGACGAGAGTGTGATAAAACAGTTTAAATGTTTAATTTACAGAAAACGGCGTTGATCCAATACTGTTCACAATCACTGGATTAAAAAACGTGAAATAACATAAATGCATCGCTGAGAACCGACTTAGGGATGAACTGTATCGATATTTCTGCTGATATCTGAAATGTCTATATATCACGACATCTAAGTCACAATACTATACTATCATATTTAATTATCATCACTCGACCCAAGTAGACCTGCAACTAACGATTATTTTCATAATCGATGAATTAGAAATAAGAAATAAGAAAAATATCAGAAAACCTTAAAAAATGTTGATCGGTGTTCGTCAAACCTGGAAATGATGATGTTCTCAAATGTCTTGTTTTGTCCACAAACCAAAATGATTCATTTTTAATGATTTCTTTGTTATCCAGAGCAAAGAAATAAGGAAGATACTCACATTTAAGAAGCTTAAACAATCGGAAATCTTATTTTTAATTCAAACCGATTAATCGATTATCAAAACAGACGTCGATTGATTTAGTAATTGATTAATAATCGATTAAACGATGAATTGTTTCAGCTCTAGACTCAAGCCATCATCATAATTCCTCTAATAATCAGGAAAATCAAGTCAGAATGTTTGTGCTGTTTTACCGTCGATGCCCTGTAGGTGGGGTCTCTGCGTGTGTCTGTGCGATGACACACGATGATGATGCTGCTGACGACGATGATGATGATGGTGGGGGTTGCTATGGTGATGGTGGTTGTTCTGAGGGGCTGTGATGTGTGAGGGTCTGCGTTCAGGACAGTACTGTCGCAGAAACACGAAGAGTAAAGTGACGAGCGTGAAGAAGAGGAGCAGCGTGGGGACGATGATCACCGCCTGCAGGTGTGTCCTTGTTACTGCAACACACAGAGAGAGAGAGAGAGAGAGAGAGTGAGTGTTAGAGTTTCACAGCCTGTCACTGTCGAGGGGGACACATTTCTGACCTTTGAACTTTGTGTCAGTATAAATTCTAGGGCTGTAATCAACCAAAGAAATTCTTGGTCGACTGAAGCCCTGAAAATCAAAGTGTTTTGCATCACGTGCAAGATCTGAAGTATTCTATGTCAACGAGTGACATCAGCACAAGAACACAGGAATATTTAGATGTCCTCACACACACACACACACACACACACACACACACACTGAACACAGGAGCCGTGAAACTGAGCTCCTGTGTTCAGTGTGTGTGTGTGTGTGTGTGTGTGTGCATGTCCTCACACACACACACTCACGGCTCACACACAAACAAACTGCTGCTGTTGTTGTTGTTGTTGTTGTTGTGGGCGAGTGCGCCTGCAGTAATAAAACCAATCAACGATTATTAGACTAAAACATTGAAATATGCCAATTCTGATATGCTCATATACTCAAAACAGACGGAGCAACATAGCACAGACAAGTTAGCTTAGCATTTTCATATGACATGCCATGTTTTTAGTCGAGCTGTGATATGAAAACTGTTGCTGGAAAACTTTGCATTCGACTTTTTTCTTGCCATCTGTTTTTGTAAAATGTAAAATGCCACAAATGCTGACGTCTGTGACAGGGGTGCTCTGAAAACACCCCTATTAGCACTTGGTACATTCCTCCAGATGAAATCAAATGAACCACAGACTGTACGAAATGAACACGGTAAAAAGTCGTGTGGAACCAGAACTATGGACTCATAAATGGACCAGTCGACCGGGACTTTACTGCCCTAATAAATTCAGCTGCTTGACTCTGAGTTTGGAGATTACGACACAGTCATCAGTTTAATCCCAGCGTGACTGACTGATGACATCATTGTCTGTTGTCACGCTTTCGACTGAGGTCCATTCATTTACTGCTGAGTCATGTTTTTATGAAAACACTGAAACATTACACTTCCAGTTTAACTCAAATACTGTTTTCATTCACTAGAATAATCTGATTCTGACCAACTGAAATAATCCAAAATTCATTTGATTTCACAAACTCGCATAATCTGATTAATTGAACAAAAATTGCACCTGCTGAATCAATCTGATTTAAACTCTCTCAGTAATCTGTTTTCATCCTGCAGGGTAATCTAAATACATACACCAACAATATTCTGATTACACCAACTGCAGTGTGAATAAATTCCTTTGAATAATCTGATTGTGCACACTAAAATTCATTACATATACATCACACAATCCAATTAAGACCCCTGAATTAGTCAGATTTCATGAACAGACATAGTAATCACCAAACTAATCTGATTTGAACCCCCTCAGTAATCTGTTTTCTTCCTGCAAGGTAATCTGAATACATCATCTGAAGTAATCTGAATACATTCCCCAGAATAATTTGGTTGTGCCCACTGAAATAATCTGATTATAGACGAATAACTGAATGCACTCAATATATGTATATGTATATTCATATAGAATGATGTAAAAAAAACAACAACAACCTAACATATTATGATAGGAACTATCCCTTTAAGCCCTCTCTGACTTTTAACACAATTCTTGGGGCAGACACACACACACACACACACCCTTGTCTAACATGATGACAATGCAGTGTAAAGACTGAGAAGGCCCTGGTTGTGTCACGTGTTCAGGTGTGGTGACACAGCATCAATCATTTTTCTGTCATTTCCATGAAACACACACAGAACTAGCACTCCCTTCTTTCTCCGTCACATCTGTCGTTTTCTGACTGAATGTAAATATGAATGGTCATTTTGTTATTATGTAACTTAAATCTTAGACGGCTGAACGAGCTTGACCATGTCATATTATTCAAAGCACAAAAACACTTGTAAGTGATAAAGTCCAGTATCTGTACTTAAATCATAGATCAATATAGAGTTCCATGCAGCTGCAGACAGACCGATAAACCCTTGAACCCTGGGCCAATAATCAGGCCAATATTTGTCACTTTTTGAATAACCAGCATTGCTTGATTATTATTTATTCATCAGCCAGTTACAGTCAATATTTTTATTGTAAATACTGTATAGAAGTTCACTGCATTACTTATTTTAGGGAAAAAACAAGAATAAATCAACTTTTAAAAGTTTTATATTACTGATACTGACAGGTTTGGCAAAGAAAGAGAATCATGATTTTTAAGATAATAAGAGATAATTGAAGACAGAGATTAAGATACAATTATTTTGTTAAATAAATGAACTTGTTTGGTCCAAAATAGAAATATGTAAAGTGTAGAACGTTTGCAGATGAAAACCAGAAGGAATATGGAGCGTGTGAAACACTCTCAGGGAGGGATGAGGAAGAGTGAAAGGGTAGGAGACGAGGATTAGGGATCCAGAGTGGTGTCCTTACTACAGAGGTTGTCGTCGGGTGCACACGGATCGTCCTCCTCTGTGGAGTTGGATGACATTCTGCAGAGAAGATCAGTGTTACTATGAGCGGGAGGAGGAGATCAGTATTACCTCTGCTCAGCACACACACACACACACACTTTATCACACCTCTACTATTAGATCCATGTTTGCTTTAATCTGCACTTTTATATTTGACTAAAGTTCTGTCACTGATGGAGAAGAGGAAACAATTGTAATGGAAAAGTGACACCTTTACTTTTACTAGCAATTAAAACTAATTAGAGCTTAGTAATGATTAAATATTTACACGTATACACCCATAGGAGGTGTTAGTGTAGCTGTCAGCAGAGCGAAAGGCAAAATGAACAATGACTGGTTTAGAGAGGATAATGTAACTACAGGAGGTTCTGAGGACAGAACCCGGTCCTGTTTCTGACAGACATCAAATATAATCACAATCATATCATCCTACCTTGTTTCTCTCCTTGGATTTTTAGAGTTCTGACAAAACTCAGGTTAACGTGACGGCGTTCTCGTCGTGTTGCCGGCGAAGAAGCTTATGACAAACGTACGACGCCTTCATGTTTCATGTTGTAATAACGCAACATCATCCGCCGCTCTTTAGACAATGGAAACATCTCATTTAAGAGTGTGTGACACACACTCACACACACGCACACACACGCACGCACACACACCCTGTGGTATGAAGTAAGCATTCTTGTGTACAGTACAAACAAAGCATTATCACTAACCCTAACCTTAACCAGTTCCTCACAAGTGATGTTCTGCCTCATTAGGACCAGGTTTTGGTCTCCATGAGGTCTTCTGGTCTTGACAAGGTCAGTGTTTATGACAGGTGCTAAAGAGATAGCACACACACACACACACTTAGACATGGTGTGTATGTCACTGAACCAGTTTAACTGCATTGTGTTTTCACACCCACATGAACCTGCAGCTCTGCCGCATCAACACAACAAGAGACACACACAGTTGTTAAAAACACACAGACACACAGTTTTTAGAAATACACACACACAGAGAACAGACAGACACACATACAGAGTGGGAACAGACACACACACACACACTTGTGTAAACACATACAGATAATAGACACACACACACACATAGAACAGACAGACACAGTGGGAACAGACACACACGTGTAAACTAAACACACACAGACACATTAAATGTTTTTACAATGTCACATAAAACATTGTTTAATGTCTAACATGAAATATTGTGATATTGTGAATTTTACCCCACAGTTTCACACTTAAATTTTATAATTATTTTTTATTTAACGTCTCACCTGGACGAGCGGTTAGGGTTAGAGGTCAGGGGTCAGCCTCGTCTCCAGAACACGCGTCGTTCCTGCCGCAATCCAGGCAAACGTGCGACTTTACCAAAAACCAAAGTCACGTCCGACTGCTCCGTTTTCATGTTTTCCATGTTTTCTCACAGTGATTTTCATAAACACACACACACTAAACACACTCTCTGTCTGTCTGTCTGTCTGTCTGTCTGTCCTGCTGACAGTAGAATCTGTGTCTGTTTTCTTTTCACCACCAGCTCACTTTGTTCTCTCTCTCTCACTCTCTTTTGTCCATCTGCTCTTGCAGGTTGGCCACACCCACTAACACCTCTCACCTGCTTACACACACACACAGGTGCAGGTGTTTGTTCTTCCTGTTGTGATGATGATGATGTTGATTCCACTTTGTTTGTGGTTGTGACCGATACTGATCCCGATATGACAAACTCTAGTATCTACTGATACTGATATTAGTGTGTTACAGTCATTTATGAAGGTATGAACACATTTGTGCCGAGTCATTTCAAAGAGACAATTCTCCAGCTGTGTAACAAACAGCCCAAACATGACTCAGCTAGAATTATTGTGACATATAGGATTTTTGGATTGTATCGGCTTCTGCTTTTTTATCTGTACGATATCAGCTCGATTCCCATCCTTAGTTTGATCCTGGAACATTTATCTCTATTTGCTTGTCTGAAATTGCTGACTTGCGAACTATTGCTGTTCTTTCTTTTTTTAAGCTAAACTTAAACATCCCTGTGTCCTTAGTTGTCTTTTTCTTCTAATAGTTATTTCTGATTAGTGTAATGCTGCCCTCCACAGTTCAAAGTTCTTATCCCAGTTTGACGGTCTTCTGATTACTGTTTGTTTTCTTCTGATTCTTCTTTTGATTCTTTCTCTTGACAGGCAGTAAACTCAGAGGTGTAATGCTGCCCTCCACAGTTCAAATTCTTTGTCACATTTTGAAGTTCTTCTAATGATAATTCTGTAATTACAAAACTGAACAGTTTTAGTTTAGTTTTGTTAGTGAAATAAAACATGTTTCTTTAGTTCAGATTTCTCTCAGCGTGTCTGGATGTCTTACCTGTGCCAGTGATGCACAGGAGTGAGAGTGTCTGTGTGTCTGTGTGTGTGTGTGTGTGTGTCTGTGTGTGTGTGTGTGTGTGTGTGTAACCCTAGCTTTAAACCATGTCAGCGTGTATGTGTGTGTCCAGCACAGTCGGTCCTGGTAACGTTGAGACCGACGGTGAGTGCCCGGGTTTATTTTTGGGTCAGTGACGGTGTGTCAATGGCCGCAGATGCTTCAGAAAGGAAGGCTCTGAGATACAAGCAAACCCTGGTCAGTGTCTGTCTGTTGTTCTGTCGTCTGTCTGTCTCTCTCTCTGTCCATCCGTCTCTGTCTGACTGGTGTGTTTGCGTTCCTGTTGTCGCATTCCGTACGTGTAGTGGAAGTGCAAACTGCATGTGCATGAATGAATCATGTGTGTGTGTGCGTGTGCGTGTCTGTGTGTCTGTGTGTGTCTGTCTGAAAACCATTCAGCAGCTGTATAACACACACATGGTCATGCAACAGGTGTTTTAGACTATGAACTTCCTTCACCCCGATCACGACGCACACACACACACACACACACACACTCAGCCAGCCACCTGTTTACTCTCCTCTCTGCACCTTTTTTATGTTCTCAAGGGTTTGAACATGTGTCTTGACTCTGACACGTGTGTAACGTGTGTTTACATGTGTGACGCTAAACGAGCCACGTACTATAGAGCCACGTCACGTAGAGCCACGACACGTACTATAGAGCCACGTCACGTAGAGCCACGACACGTACTGTAGAGCCACGACATGTACTGTAGAGTCACGACACGTACTGTAGAGCTACGTCACGTAGAGCCACGACATGTACTGTAGAGCCACGTCACGTACTGTAGAGTCACGACACGTACTGTAGAGCCACGTCACGTAGAGCCACGACATGTACTGTAGAGCCACGTCACGTACTGTAGAGCCACGTCACGTACTGTAGAGTCACGACACGTACTGTAGAGCTACGTCACGTAGAGCCACGACATGTACTGTAGAGCCACGTCACGTACTGTAGAGCCACGTCACGTACTGTAGAGTCACGACACGTACTGTAGAGCTACGTCACGTAGAGCCACGACATGTACTGTAGAGCCACGTCACGTACTGTAGAGCTACGTCACGTAGAGCCACGACATGTACTGTAGAGTCACGACACGTACTGTAGAGCTACGTCACGTAGAGCCACGACATGTACTGTAGAGCCACGTCACGTACTGTAGAGCCACGTCACGTACTGTAGAGCTACGTCACGTAGAGCCACGACATGTACTGTAGAGTCACGACACGTACTGTAGAGCTACGTCACGTAGAGCCACGACATGTACTGTAGAGCCACGTCACGTACTGTAGAGTCACGTCACGTACTGTAGAATCACGTCACGTAGAATCACGTCACGTAGAGCCACGACATGTACTGTAGAGCCACGTCACGTAGAGCCCCGTCACGTACTGTAGAGCGATGTACTGTAGCGCCATGACATGTACTGTAGAGCCACGTACTGTAGAGCCGCAATATGTACTGTAGAGCCACGTTCTGTAGAGCTACGACATGTTCTGTAGAGCCACGTCACGTACTGTAGAGTGACGTACTGAAAATGACAGAAAATATTCACATTTAAGAAGCTGAAAAATGACAGAAAGTAGAACATATATTCTATGTGTGGGTGCGTGCACGTGTGTGTGTGTGTGTGTGTGTGTGTGTGAGATAAACACTGATCTTGTCAGGACCTCAGTCCTCATGAGGTTAAGTTCAGGACTAAGATTTTAATTGAAATGAAAGTTATGGTGTTAAGATTAATGCAGAGTTTTAAGTGACTGACCACTTAATATATAATTTGATATAATTTATTCTAATCATTTTCATATCATTTTTGCATCATAAATATGTGTGTGTGTGTTAATGTTTAAGGAACATGTAAAAACAACAAAATCTAACAAGTTATTGACTACAAAAATTTGAATGATCATATTATAGAATATAATGTATGGTGTGTATTTATTTATACAGTAGCTTTGACTTTAAATGACAACATAACATGGAGTTGTGTGGATCATATCACACAAACAGAATTCACATTTCTGTGAGACCTAGTGTGAAAATGTCTAAATGTGTTTACAATAAATATGTTACTTTAGGGGGCCACACGGTGGTGTAGTGGTTAGCACTCTCGCCTTGCAGCGAGAAGACCCGTGTTCGAGCCCCGGTTGGAACAAGGGCCTTTCTGCATGGAGTTTGCATGTTCTCCCTGTGTGTGCGTGGGTTTTCTCCGGGTTCTCCGGCTTCCTCCCACAGTCCAAAAACATGCAATGTGGGGATAGGTAAATTTGACACTCTAAATTGACCATAGGAGTGAGTGTGAGAGTGAATGGTTGTTTGTCTCTATCTGTGTGTGGCCCTGCGATGGACTGGCGAACTGTCCAGGGTGTACCCCGCCTATCGCCCGATGTAGCTGAGATTGGCACAGCACCCCCCGCGACCCTCTGGTTGAGGATAAAGCGGTAGATGATGATGACTGACGTTACTTTAGGAACACCATGATGTCATAGCTCCACCTCTTTCTTGCCCTTGTGTTCGCTCTCGCCGTCTTTATTGTCGTCGTCATCTTCTTCTTGTGTTTGGAGTTTGTACACATAGCACTAGCTTTATCGTCTGTTTTTGTTGTGTTTCTGGGCAGTGTGTTACAGCGCCACATACAGGTCTCACACATGTACTACAGTGTTTATAGACTCGTCTGTAGGCGGGGTTCTGGAAAACCTTTTAAGAGTGGGGGGAAGAAGTCCTTCCTGTCTGTAAACACTCGAGGGAGGAGGAGGAGATGTAATGGAAACGGGGGAATACAGAGAGACACGGAGAGAGAGAGAGAGAGAGAGAGAGGTGTGAGGGAAATGCAATGAGGTTGACTGGATCACACCGGATCTAAATTTATCTCAGAGTAGTGTTTCACCGGCAGAGAGAGAGACAGAAAGAAAGGAAGCAGAGCAGAGGGCACGGGATGACGGGGGATTAAAGGGGGACAAGTGATTAGTGAAGAGTCGAGTGTCGGCGCAGTCCGCAGGGAAGACAGACAGACAGACAGACAGACAGACAGAGGTGTGTAAGTGATGGACACTCAGTCGTGGTGATAACAGACGTGTCACTGAACAGCTGACTGTGTTTACAAACGTGGAAATACCTGAGATGCTCCGTGTGTTTGTTCACCTGCAGTCACATGACTACACACACACACACACACACACACACCTGTCTCTAACCTGATTTTTACCAGAAACCACGTTTATGATATGTGTAAGTTTAGTTAAAAATTTGATAAAAATAAAGTGGAAACAAAAATCAGGTTTTTAAATAAAATAACGTTATTATTATTACAAACTTAAGAATATATGGTTTTATTTGAGATGTTCAAAAACATCAAATTATCTAAATAAAATCTCTTAAATCTCTTAAATCCAAAAACATTTAAATAACATTGCTTCAGTTTTGAATGAAATAGCCTGTTTCATTTTAAAAACACCTGATTACAATTGAGCCGCAGTTTAACTTCTTCAGGTTCCACCCAGGACACTTTTGTCTTAAATGTTATAAATATCATTATTTTTCTTTGATTTGCTTAGTTTTACTTTGCAAATTTAGAAAGGTTTTATATTTGGAAAAAGGCAAACATGATTTCATTCTTAGCACACAACAGCAGAGTTAGACTCTCAATTTTGATTTTTAAAGATTTTGAACCGGAAAAAGATTTTTAATGGAATTGTGAACCAAGGAATCAGAATAGATTCACACCTTTTTTGTTGTGATTCCACTACTGTCATAAAACATTAGCAGTAAAAAAAAAAGGAAGTAGTCACGCGTGGTGGTCACAGATCCGTTAGAGACACTCTTCTAATCTCTAGTGGCGTTGGATTTGTGCTTATTAGATATTACATCATTATTTTTCACGTCACACCAAAGCCCATAGAGAAAATCAGTGATTTCAGCTCACAGGGACACAGGAGCTGCTGGTCCTCTGCTGCCTCGTGTGGTTACTCTGTGTCACTGAAGTTAATCTGAATGAAGGATTTTAAAAGCCGAACTCACAAAATAAGACATTAGAACTGGAGGCAGCAGTGGATCAACAACTCCTGTGTGTGTGTGTGTGTGTGTGTGTGATGTTAAAATCACTGATTTTCTCTATGGGCTTTGGTGTGGGAGAGTGAGTGGTTTACAAACTGTTGGAAAAGTCTGTCTCACAGTGAGATAAAGACATGAACATGTGACGTAGATTTTGTGGCTAAACTCTTACAAACCACACTCCAAAAACACTGAACTATCTCTTTAAAACCAGTCAGTGTTGGATGTTTGTAACCCGGGCTGAGGCAGACTGCTTTGAGTGTGAGGAGGAAACACTTGCTTGGGTCGGCAGCAGCAGAATAGTGTGTGTTTCTCTTAGTGTGAAGAGGAGCCTCGTGGCTCCGCCCACCAGGTCACAGGATCTGGGTGTGTTTGTTTTCAGTGACGGCTCGTCGTGTTTTTCACTGATCACATTACTGCAGTACTCTGTAGGACCTGTCAGCACATGTCGTCCTCATGGAGACCAAAACCTGCTCCAAATGAGGCAACACCTCATTTCTGAGGAACTGATTAAGTTGAAGTCTACGATTTGAATTGTGGTTATGGTTAAGGTTAGTGATAGAACCTGGTACCTGGTGTTTTTTTAGTTCAGCTGAGCCGAGACTGCCGCTCACTGATTGGTCAGAGAGTGTCGTCACTGAAGAGTCGTGAGCGTGACGTCCAAGTCTACTTAAAGTTCCAAATGTACTTAATGTTCCAAATGTACTTAAAGTTCCAAATGTACTTAAAGTTGCAAATGTACTTAATGTTCCAAATGTACTTAAAGTTGCAAATGTACTTAATGTTCCAAATGTACTTAAAGTTGCAAATGTACTTAAAGTTCCAAATGTACTTAAAGTTGCAAATGTACTTAATGTTCCAAATGTACTTAAAGTTGCAAATGTACTTAAAGTTCCAAATGTAATTAAAGTTCCAAATGTACTTAAAGTTTCAAATGTACTTAAAGTTCCAAATGTACTTAAAGTTGCAAATGTACTTAATGTTCCAAATGTACTTAAAGTTCCAAATGTACTTAAAGAGTCGTGAGCGCGACATCCAACTGGAGATCAAAGTTAAAGACTTATGTCTTCTTAAAGTTCCAAATGTACTTAATGTTCCAAATGTACTTAATGTTCCAAATGTACTTAAAGTTCCAAATGTACTTAAAGTTCCAAATGTACTTAAAGAGTCGTGAGCGCGACATCCAACTGGAGATCAAAGTTAAAGACTTAAGTCTACTTAAAGTTCCAAATGTACTTAATGTTCCAAATGTACTTAAAGTTCCAAATGTACTTAAAGTTGCAAATGTACTTAAAGTTGCAAATGTACTTAAAGTTGCAAATGTACTTAAAGTTCCCAATGTACTTAAAGTTGCAAATGTACTTAAAGTTGCAAATGTACTTAAAGTTCCAAATGTATTTAATGTTCCAAATGTACTTAAAGTTCCAAATGTACTTAATGTTCCAAATGTACTTAAAGTTCCAAATGTACTTAAAGAGTCGTGAGCGCGACATCCAACTGGAGATCAAAGTTAAAGACTTAAGTCTAATTAAAGTTCCAAATGTACTTAAAGAGTCGTGAGCGCGACATCCAACTGGAGATCAAAGTTAAAGACTTAAGTCTACTTAAAGTTCCAAATGTACTTAATGTTCCAAATGTACTTAAAGTTCCAAATGTACTTAAAGTTGCAAATGTACTTAAAGTTGCAAATGTACTTAAAGTTGCAAATGTACTTAAAGTTCCCAATGTACTTAAAGTTGCAAATGTACTTAAAGTTGCAAATGTACTTAAAGTTCCCAATGTACTTAATGTTCCAAATGTACTTAAAGTTCCAAATGTACTTAAAGTTCCAAATGTACTTAATGTTCCAAATGTACTTAAAGTTCCAAATGTACTTAAAGTTCCAAATGTACTTAAAGTTGCAAATGTACTTAATGTTCCAAATGTACTTAAAGTTCCAAATGTAATTAAAGTTCCAAATGTACTTAAAGTTTCAAATGTACTTAAAGTTCCAAATGTACTTAAAGTTGCAAATGTACTTAATGTTCCAAATGTACTTAAAGTTCCAAATGTACTTAAAGAGTCGTGAGCGCGACATCCAACTGGAGATCAAAGTTAAAGACTTATGTCTTCTTAAAGTTCCAAATGTACTTAATGTTCCAAATGTACTTAATGTTCCAAATGTACTTAAAGTTCCAAATGTACTTAAAGTTCCAAATGTACTTAAAGAGTCGTGAGCGCGACATCCAACTGGAGATCAAAGTTAAAGACTTAAGTCTACTTAAAGTTCCAAATGTACTTAATGTTCCAAATGTACTTAAAGTTCCAAATGTACTTAAAGTTGCAAATGTACTTAAAGTTGCAAATGTACTTAAAGTTGCAAATGTACTTAAAGTTCCCAATGTACTTAAAGTTGCAAATGTACTTAAAGTTGCAAATGTACTTAAAGTTCCAAATGTATTTAAAGTTGCAAATGTACTTAAAGTTCCAAATGTACTTAATGTTCCAAATGTACTTAAAGTTCCAAATGTACTTAAAGAGTCGTGAGCGCGACATCCAACTGGAGATCAAAGTTAAAGACTTAAGTCTAATTAAAGTTCCAAATGTACTTAAAGTTCCAAATGTACTTAAAGAGTCGTGAGCGCGACGTCCAACTGGAGATCAAAGTTAAAGACTTAAGTCTAATTAAAGTTCCAAATGTACTTAAAGTTTCAAATGTACTTAAAGTTCCAAATGTACTTAAAGTTGCAAATGTACTTAATGTTCCAAATGTACTTAAAGTTCCAAATGTACTTAAAGAGTCGTGAGCGTGACATCCAACTGGAGATCAAAGTTAAAGACTTAAGTCTTCTTAAAGTTCCAAATGTACTTAATGTTCCAAATGTACTTAAAGTTGCAAATGTACTTAAAGTTCCAAATGTACTTAATGTTCCAAATGTACTTAAAGAGTCGTGAGCGCGACATCCAACTGGAGATCAAAGTTAAAGACTTAAGTCTACTTAAAGTTCCAAATGTACTTAATGTTCCAAATGTACTTAAAGTTCCAAATGTACTTAAAGAGTCGTGAGCGCGACATCCAACTGGAGATCAAAGTTAAAGACTTAAGTCTACTTAAAGTTCCAAATGTACTTAATGTTCCAAATGTACTTAAATGTACTTAATGTTACAAATGTACTTAAAGTTGCAAATGTACTTAAAGTTGCAAATGTACTTAAAGTTCCCAATGTACTTAAAGTTGCAAATGTACTTAAAGTTCCAAATGTATTTAAAGTTGCAAATGTACTTAAAGTTCCAAATGTACTTAATGTTCCAAATGTACTTAAAGTTCCAAATGTACTTAAAGAGTTGTGAGCGCGACATCCAACTGGAGATCAAAGTTAAAGACTTAAGTCTACTTAAAGTTCCAAATGTACTAAATGTTCCAAATGTACTTAATGTTCCAAATGTACTTAAAGTTCCAAATGTACTTAAAGTTCCAAATGTACTTAAAGAGTCGTGAGCGCGACATCCAACTGGAGATCAAAGTTAAAGACTGAAGTCTACTTAAAGTTCCAAATGTACTTAATGTTCCAAATGTACTTAAAGTTCCAAATGTACTTAATGTTCCAAATGTACTTAAAGTTGCAAATGTACTTAAAGTTGCAAATGTACTTAAAGTTCCCAATGTACTTAAAGTTGCAAATGTACTTAAAGTTCCAAATGTATTTAAAGTTGCAAATGTACTTAAAGTTCCAAATGTACTTAAAGTTGCAAATGTACTTAAAGTTGCAAATGTACTTAAAGTTCCCAATGTACTTAAAGTTGCAAATGTACTTAAAGTTCCAAATGTATTTAAAGTTGCAAATGTACTTAAAGTTCCAAATGTACCTAAAGTTGCAAATGTACTTAAAGTTGCAAATGTACTTAAAAAGCTACTTATAATTGAAAAAAGCAACCTCAAATGACAACTGGGTTAATTTTCACAGAGTTTGTCATAAAGTGACATGTTTGTGTTTCAGCAGCAGCTGCTGTGTTCTGGTTAAAAGAGACTCCGGTCTCACAGGATCAGGAACCAGCTGTGTTTAACAAACACATGGCTGTTGATCACACGTTCAGTAAATCCGTTAACAGTGATTTTTACCCGTGTGATTGACAGCTCTATGGGGAGTATCAGGAACACCAGGGAGGCTCCGGCAGACGCGAGGCCACGCGCCTGCTAGCAGAGAGACAGATCAAGAAACACGGCAGCCATCCTTGCGGCCATGCCAAGACGCGGCACGTGCACGGTCGGCGCTGCCAGAACGGCTTCCACGGTCGCCACGGACACCACAGCAGGCAAAGAAACCGCCGCCAGTCCAACATGGAGGCGGAGGCCGCCGACGAGCAAACGGCCGAGCCGGACTTCACGTCCTCTCTGAAGAAGAGACGCTCTTACTCCAAGTGTCGAGGTGAGGAGCGGTGAGGGAGGTGTTCACACGTTCACAGGTGTGTGTGTGTGTGTGTGTGTCAGCTCCTGTGCTTTCTGTCAGACTGTGTAGCACGGGTGCAGCAGTTCCTCGTGACCAGGTTGGGAGAAGACTGGATCTTCCTGGTTCTGCTGGGCATCACGATGGCACTGGTCAGCTGGACGATGGACTACGCCAGCGCAAAGAGCCTGGAAGGTAAGGACGTACCTAATAATGTGACAGCTGTCTCTGCAGAGCCCAGCTCACACTACGGGAAACTGTGAAATACTGGCCAGCGTGTCAATTCAACATCTAAGAAACATCGCAGACAGCACTGAGACAGTTGCAGGTCAGAGGTCCAGAAATGGAATAATTCTTATACTTTAAAGTGAAAATGTTTAGATTTTCTCTGCACACTGGATGTGATGTGAATATACGGACGAAGCTGCCGATCATTCGGATGCAAAGAAACATTGCATCACAGTATGTTTGAGACCAGAGCAGATGGTGATGGAAAAATAAAAGTCACAACTTCACACGGAGAAATTAGCCGTTGAGTGGACACGTGTTTTGAAAATATTCCAAATGTGTGAATAATTTGTACGAATAAAAGGCGTCTGGTGTACAAAGACCTTTTAGATCAAGGCTTTTATATTTACTGTAAGCGAGGGCCTTGCTTTACGGAGGCCGCCATTTTGTGCCTACATTTTTTTCAGCAGCAGCCGAAACAGACAAAGCAGACGTTGGACTTGTTCCATTTTGTGGCAAAAACGAATTATGCAAATGAAGAGCAACAACATCCTGTCTGGTATGTTACGGCCACCGCAGTGACAGGATTCCACGTGTGTTCTTCTCATCACGTAACTCCTAGTCCGTTATCTAGGAAATGAAAAAACTTTGGACCCTCGTGTGGAGGATAAAGCGGGAGAAGTTGGACGGATACTGGAAAGCAGAGAAATACTTGTCGTTACGGTAGAACCTCAGGACTCGCGTGGAGCGAGCGCCCAATCACAGACGAGATTCACCGTCAACGTCGAGTCAGCTTCTCAGGACTGTCGTTCCTAAACGGTTGAAAAACTTGGGAAAAGGAGCAGAAGAACTCAGTCATTGAACATTTTTAACAGTTCTACAGCGGCCTGGTCATCATGACGGCTTAAATAGACATTTATGAAGTGGCAGAACTTGCATTTTGACCATGTAATTACACTTTGAACGTGAACCTTTACTTACCACATGTCACATGTTAAATGCTAAAGTGACAGTCCGTCGTGGTGTGAATTTGTCTTCACGTGGTTCTCATTTCATGCCTTTTCTCTCCTCTTCTCTCCCCGTTCATCTCAATCGTTCCATCGCGTCACTCCTTCAGCGTATAAGTGGATTCACGGGGAGCTGAGGGGGAACATCCCCCTGCAGTACCTGGCCTGGGTTTCATATCCCCTGATTTTCATCCTCTTCTCCTCCCTCTTCTGTCACCTGGTTTCTCCTCAAGCGATCGGTCTGTACCCCCTTCCTCCTTTTTTGTCCCCCCCCCCCCCCCCTTCCTCCTCCTCGTCCTCCTCCTCATATTTGTGTCCTTGTTCGTCTCGTACGCACATGGATGCTGCGACTCTGAACGAATGTCGCCCTCTGTTCCAGGTTCTGGGATCCCAGAGTTGAAGACCATCCTGCGAGGCGTTGTCCTCAAGGAGTATTTGACCCTCAAGGCCTTTGTTGCTAAAGTTATTGGTCTGACCGCTGCTCTGGGCAGTGGAATGCCAGTCGGTAAAGAGGTGAGTCGACACAGATTTAGAACCCCTTGTATCTTTTTTATGGCAGGTGTGTGTTTTTGGTGATATTTTTTTAATTCCCATTATAACCTGGCTCTTGGTTACAGCTTCTTCCCCTTTTGTGTAAATGTGATTATTTGTTTTGTTAGTATTTATCTGATCATTTGTCTTCAATCAAAGTGTATTTATGTCACACTCCTTGGATGTTTAACCCTGTCATGATTTATTGGAGCAGTTGATATTTTGAGAACTAAATCATATTTATTGCTGCCACCTTTAATCTATCCCTTGGAGGGTTTTTGGGCAATTCTCCCTCACATTCCTGTTGTTGCACAGTGTACAGTACACTTCAATAAATCAATGAAATCAAATAATAATAACACTTTGTGTCGAAGAAAAAAGTTACGTTCGCCACCCTAGGTACAAAAAATGTACCCAGTAAATAATTATAGTTTCACAGATTGTGACATCTAATTACATTTTTACATTTTAGACCCATTTTTTTCTCTGGCATGCATATCATTTTTCTGGTAATGCAGTAGGTGGCAGTGTTGTATTGTAAATGGCCAATGTCAGTTTATACTGAAATTAACAGGACATGTTGATGATCAGCACTAGTATTTTTTTAATGCAATAAAATGAACAAATAACTTTAATAGCAGTTTTAGGTAGAGGTTATTTGTGTACTTTGTACTCCATGTACATGACATTAAGTTAATTGTCGCCTCTTCCTCCTCCTCCTCCTCTTCTTCCACTCAGGGTCCGTTTGTCCACATTGCCAGTATCTGTGCTGCCGTCCTCAGCAGGTTCATGTCCTTCTTTTCAGGAGTTTATCAGGTAAGTTAATGTCATGTTACACATTTTTATATATATACAGTGTATATATATATATATATATATACATATATATATATATACATATATATACATATATGTATATATATGTATATATATATATATATGTGTATATATATATGTGTGTGTATGTATATATATGTATATGTATATATATACACATGTATATCTATATATATATATGTATATATATATATATATATATATATATATATATACACACACATAGCACTGGGGGGAATTCAAGACAATTATAAAAGACAGAGAAATAAGCTCAATAGGTTCTTGTGATTGCACTGTGTAATCATGTAAATCCCAATCTTGTTGTCCTGCAGTGTGTGATCGTATTTTGTGTCTTGTGTGTTTGGAGTAACATTCTGTGTTTATGCGTGTGTGTGTATATGTTACTTTTCCACCGTCTCAACCTTCTCTCCTCCTCCTCCTCCTCCTCTTCTTCCTCCTGCTGTCTGGATCAGTAGAATCCATACTGTTATACAGACATCCTGACAGTAGGCTGCGCTGTTGGGGTGGGCTGCTGCTTTGGTACTCCACTGGGAGGTGAGCTGCCTCTTCTCTTGCTCTGACATCTTCCCTCTGAGTTTCTGGATGAAATATTTGTTTAAGATATCAATTAAACCAGATTTAGGACACTTGACAAAAGATTCACTGAATAAACTCTGCACCAGCTTAAATTTACGATATGTTACTACAATTCATCTCAGACTTTTCTCGTGGGAAACTGACGTTTATTTCCCACACCAAAGTCTATAAAGAAAATCAGTGATTTTAGCTGGCGGGAACACAGGAGCTGCTGGTCCTCTGCTGCCTCGTGTGGTCACTTTAATGAAGGGTTTTAAAAGAAAATTCAAAAAAACTTGATTTTCTCTCTGGACTTTGGTGTGGGAGAGTGAGTGGTTTACACAAGTAAAGGTCTGTGTAACGGTGAGATAAGATGTCGTAGATTTGATCAGGTGAGTCTGTTGTTCAGAAGCGTAAGTCGCAGGTTGCTTGATGTTTTCACTTCCTGTTGTGTGTTTTTGTTTTCTTTTACCAGGTGTGCTCTTCAGCATCGAGGTAACATCCACGTACTTTGCAGTGAGAAACTACTGGAGAGGATATTTCGCTGCCACCTTCAGTGCTTTCATCTTCAGAGTCTTATCAGTGTTTAACAAAGACGCAGGTATTTACCCTCAACACCCTTCTTTTATTAATGTGTACTTGGCCTGTCTTCCACTAGATGGCGTTCTCCTCCAGCATGTAGCAGCACACTGTTTCATGTCTGTGTGACCTGCTGCTGTAGATAAAATTCTTCTTCTTCTTCAGTCACCATCACAGCTCTGTTCAGGACAAACTTCCGCATGGATTTCCCCTTCGACCTGCAGGAGCTGCCGGCGTTCGCCATCATCGGGTGAGCGGTGACAGAACACTGAGACTCTCATTTGAAATCAGTGTGTGTAACATGCTTTTAAAACTAAAATATTGTATATAATTGCACTGCAGTGCTGAGAGTGGAGACTGAACGTTTTACTTTGAAGGAATTTAAGCTTTTCTTTGTGTGAGATGGAAAAAACAGCTAAATCTGTGGCCGTCAGCTGCTCTGATCAGTAAAGATCAGTTATCCACCTCTGGTCCACAACAATACAGATTTGATTCCAAATTTAGTTTATTTTAACTTGTTTCACGACAACGGGGTAAATGAGAATGAAATAATGTTAGAAAGTCGACATTTAATAAGAACATGACCACACACGTCGTTCATGATTAGTCAAAGATTTTTGCCGTGTTTGTTGATATTTGACGGGGATGCGACGATGCCGATACAGATACCGATATTTGTTTTGCATGTGCAGGATTTCCTGCGGGTTCCTGGGAGCGTTCTTCGTCTACCTCAACAGACACGTGGTGCTGTTCATGAGACGACAGAACGCCATGACACGCTTCCTCACCAGACAGTGAGTCCACACTCACACTCACACTCACACACAGAGTGGGATTCTTTAGATAAACAGTGAAGTTTCATTGATGTTTGTTTTGTTGTTTTTTTCCTCCTCTCAGTCGTCTGTTGTTTCCCGCCGTGATCACGCTGCTCATCGCCACCTTGACCTTCCCTCCTGGGTTTGGACAGTTCATGGCTGGAGAGGTCAGAGGTCATGTGGTGTAAACAGGGATGAGGATGAATGTTGCTGTTGCTGAAACTTCATTAGCATGTTTTTAAAAACACCAGCAGGGAAAGAAAGATGTTTATTTAGCAGAGCAGATGCTTCGTCGTCTGATTACAGGCGCGTTCACACCAGTTGGTTTACTTGGAAAGTCCAGTTGGTTTGTGGAGGTGTGAACGTGCAACCCAACTCTGATGTTCTGCTCTTATGTGGCAGAAACAGAAGTTCTGCACTAACCAATCCTCAGGTGAGGAGGGGCATACGAGGGGCAACTTGGACCAGCTGAATGTTGCAACCCTCAAACGTACCAGGTCTAGTGGAGACTGTTAGATGTGAAAACCACCTCACTTTTTCAGCCCAAACAAACCCGTGGTGGTGCTTTGACAGAGTGAAATCCGTTCAGTCCTGCCTGAAGGCACAGCTCAGAGAGATGAGAGCAGTTCAGTGATAGGAGATTAAACTTGAACCCACCACTCCAGTAAAGACTCACAGCAGCTTAAACAGCTGCTTTCACAGCCTCTCTGTTCAGTCTGGGCAGGAAGTAGAAACAGGTGAAGGTGAATTATTTACACCTGGAAGTGAAGTAGTCACTTGTTGTGAGTCATGTGAAGAGAATGAGTCACTGGATGCAGTCATCAGTTCACGTCTGTTTCTTCTTCTTCTCTCTTTAATCTTCCTCCACTTTTTCCTCCTTGTTGCTTTAAAAGGGAGAGTATGTTTTGTTTTTTTCCAAGTGTGGATTATGAGGTCTGACGACGCTACATCTACAACCTCGCAGTACTTACCTCATAAAATCTTTGTTAGTTTACGTCTACCATGTCTTGAGAACATGTTCAGTCTTTATCTCACTGTTACACGGACTGAAGTTTGTAAACCACTCACTCTCCCACACCAAAGTCCATAGAGAAAATCAGTGATTTTAACATCACACACACAGGAGTTGTTGATCCGCTGCTGCCTCCATCACTGAGTTCTAATGTCTGATTTTAGTGAATTCGGCATTTGAAATATTTCATTTAGACTTAACTCAGTGACACAAAGTGACCACAGGAGGCAGCAGAGGACCAGCAGCTCATGTGTCCCTGTGGTCTAGAATCAGTGATCTCTCTCTGGACTTTGGTGTGTGAGAGTGAGTGGTGGTCTCTCTCTGGTTCTCTCCTCAGTTGATGCCCAGACAGTGCATCAGCTCCCTGTTTGACAACTTCACATGGACAAAGATCTCTGGAGCTGCTCCTCCTCCAGTGGGTCTGGGCCTCTCTGCTGCCTGGATCCATCCTGACGTCAGCGTCTTCATCATCCTGCTGCTCTTCTTCATCATGAAGGTCTGTGGCTGCTGATGCACGACTGTAGAGAGTGTGTGTGTGTGTGTGTGTGTGTGTGTCTTTGGCCAAGGTCAACAGTGCTGAAAACCTGCTGCTGCTCAGCGTTTCTTCTGTTTTCTTTCATGACACACACACACACACAAATAAACTGATACACAGCATTTTTTACTGTTTTATGGGTCATACCATTTTCTCACTGCTGATCATTGATTATGGAGTTTAGCAGGGAAATAAAAAACAAGGCTTCGTCCACGTGAGGTGGATGTTTTTGAAAACTGAGGGTCAGACGACAGAGACCAGGTCAGACGACAGAGACCAGGTCAGACGACAGAGACCAGGTCAGACGTCAGTGACCAGGTCAGACGTCAGAGACCTGGTCAGACGACAAAGACCAGGTCAGACAATCACAGAATCTCGACCTGTGGACGTGAAACAGATCTGAATTCAGTCAAGATTTTACAAATATATGATCCCTCATATTAAGACTGGTCCTTGATCCAGACTGATCTTCAGTCCGGACTGGTCTTCAGTCTGTCGTGCTGAGGCTCGAGGACAGTGAATAGGTGAAAAACAGTGATCGTCTGCTCATGATTTCTGTGAAGAAGTCAGGACTTATCAGCAATGTTCCTCTACCTCCTGCCACTGTGAGGAGACATGAATGGTGACACTTCCAAATCCACATGTTGACCCACCTCTTCTCTGTAGTGTTGGTGGAAGTTAAACACATTTGTTGATGTGCGACGATAAGTGTGTGTCTCTGTCTTTATCACACACACACACACTCCTCCTGTTCCTGATCAGAGTGTGCATCTCTGTCTTCGTCACACACACACACACACACACACTCCTCCTGTTCCTGATCAGAGTGTGTGTCTCTGTCTTCGTCACACACACACACACACACACTCCTCCTGTTCCTGATCAGAGTGTGTGTCTCTGTCTTCGTCACACAAACACACACACACACACTCCTCCTGTTCCTGATCAGAGTGTGCATCTCTGTCTTCGTCACACACACACACACACACACACACACACACACTCCTCCTGTTCCTGATCAGAGTGTGTCTCGCTCTCTTTCTCAGGATTTGTGACACTGTGTGAGTGTGTGTGTGTGTGTGTGTGTGTGAGAGACTGTGTGGATGAACGGTGACAGTCTTGTGATGAGAGCAGCAGCAGTGATGATGATGATGATGACGATGATGATGATGATGAGGATGATGAGTTTTCATAATAACCACGTACAGAATAATAATCCATGCTGGTGAAATTACAACAAAGATAAAGCTCAGCGTGTTGTCTCACACACACACATTCTCACACAGCAGTCTTACTGAGGACACTCATAGACCTAACACATTCCAAGCACCTTAACCTAAACACAATTCTTTAACCTTAACCCCAAAAAAGCCCTTTAAAGCTGTGAAGACTGCCCAAAATGTCCTCACAAACACGCACATACAAGAACACACACACACACACACACACACACACACACACTCTTGTGCTTGTAGGAAGGTAATGATTACGGCTGCGAGCTGTCGGCTGTGGGAGAACAAAGCATGTTATCAGACGAGTCAGTCTGTGTGGAGACACGGTGCTGGTTCTCTGCCGCTTCACTGGACCAGCTGCTGGTGAAGTGCCTTGCTCAAGGACACCAAGTGTGACTGGGTTCCCCTCCCACACACACACACAGTGTTGGCCATGTTTTTTCTTCTACATAACTACGCAAAGGAACACAAGGACTTGACTTAAACTCTTGTTGCTATGCAACTCACCATCTTGGAAGTGATGTAATTAGTATGAGGCGTCAGTCACCTGCTGCAACAAGAACAGCAGGTGTTTGCAGTGTGGTTGTATGAGGTACTGACATTTAGGAACATGTTCACGTCTTTATCTCACTGTTACACACACTTTTCCAACAGGAAACTGAAGTTACTCTCCCACACCAAACCACACTTTAGCTGCTGGGGACACAGGAGCTGCTGGTCCTCTGCTGCCTCGTGTGGTCACTTTCTGTCACTTTTAGCGAAGGATTCCAAATGCCAAAGTGACAAAATAAGACATTAGAACTCAGTGATGGAGGCAGCAGTGGATCAACAACTCCTGTGTGTGTGATGTTAAAATCACTGATGTTCTCTATGAGGTTTGGTGTGAGAGAGTGAGTGGTTTACAAACCTTTTTTGTGTAAAATGAATGCGTCAAACAGACTTTTTCAATCAAAAAAAATTGTGTTTTTTGTAAACAATCACTCTCCCACCCACACACACACACTCACTCACTCTCCCACACCAAAGCCCATAGAGAAAATCAGTGATTTTAACATCACACACACAGGAGCTGCTGGTCCTCCGCTGCCTCCATCACTAAGTTCTAATGTCTTATTTTGTAAAATTCGGCATTAAAAATCCTTTGTTCAGATTGACCTCAGTGACACAAAGTGACCACAGGAGGCAGCAGAGGACCAGCAGCTCCTAAAATCACTGATTTCCTCTATGAGGTTTGGTGTGTGAGAGAGTTTCCATGTTGTTCAGATGTCGTACACTGCGCTGACGTGCTCTTGTGTCTCAGCTGGTGTTTTTAATCATGTCTTTGTTTTATGTGACAGTTCTGGATGTCAGCTGTTGCCACCACCATGCCTATCCCGTCCGGAGCCTTCATGCCTGTCTTCATACTGGGTAAGATTCTGTGTTCATGTAGCATCGTAAAAACATTCTGTACAGCCAAAACTCTAATTTGGAAAAGTTCCTAAAGTTCTCACTTTTCTAAAAAACTCTCGTAGACCAGTATTGACAGGAATCTGTTTATCTGTTCGTTTACAACAACTTCTCATGAATAAATTCATCTCACGGATGTTGTGTGTGTTTATGTTTGTGGTTTTAACAGCGTTGTCCTTTTGCCCTTTTACACAAACCAGCAGTTTATTTAATCATTTATTTAATGAAGGTGAAAAATGTGGAATTAGTTTAACATTTGTATAATTGTGAACACATTTGCTGTTGTTTTCTGTCTTTTTAAAATCCACTTTTGTAGTTTAACGACTGATTTACAGTCCGGTCTGTGACCCGCACTCAGGATTAATCTGTCCATTGTTTTCTTAATTAATCGTTGAGTCTGGTTTGT
>NC_081153.1:1514612-1564612 GCF_958295425.1 Solea solea | reverse complement strand
ACTGACGCTAACAGTTTGTGATTGTTGGCTCCTCAGCTCTGTTACACTGCAGATTTAAATCCTTCCGGGGACCATGCAGTCACTTTTTATTTATTTTTTGATTAATATTATGACTTCTGTCTCCTCCTGCTTCTGGCTGCAGTGACTCAGCGTTTAGTCCAGATGGTGTCAGGAGCTCGCCACGTTCTCCTTCACAGCTTTACTGCATGAATGACAGTAATCCAGATTAGATGAAGGTGTGTGTTATTTTATTGACGTCTTCTGTGCTTGTGTCACAGATAAAGGTCCTCTGCAGTCTGTGGGGAAGACGCTCAGGAATCTCTTCACCTCTGCAAACAGACAGACAGACGGACAATCCCAGGTGTGTGTGTGTGTGTGTGTGTGTGTGTGTACGTCTGTCTGTCTGTGTGTGTGTGTGTGTGTACGTCTGTCTGTCTGTGTGTGTGTGTGTGTGTGTCATGAGCAGAACAACAGAAATGCAGAGTCATTTTTTGGCAGCACAGAACCAAACACGTCAATATATTTAACCTTGAAAAACATTGCTCTCACAGAATGAATTGTCATATTCACAGAATCAGAATTGGAGAATAAAATCAACAAAAATCACAGTGTATCTTGATTTTCCATAAAAACGATGTTACCACGGCAACGCTGCAAAGTCAAATGTTTGCAAAAATGATCAAAATTGGACAGCAGTTGTTGACAAGTCAACATGAATGCCTCCACAGCGCCCCCTCCAACATTTCAAATTTCCCTGACACATGTTCATCAAGATAAGAGAGAGAAAAGTCTGTTGGACCTAAACCCTACAGGAAGGCAGCCATTTTGGATCAAACTGCCATTTTGAGCCAATGTTGTGGATTTGAGTGAATTCCTCCAAGAGCTTTAATGCTAACAACTTCAAATTCGGTGAGGTCACTCAGGACAAGATGGGGATTGATATTTATCAAATGCTTCACTTAATGTCATACGGTTTCAGCCGCTAGGGGGCATTAGAGTTGCGCCTAATTCTGATGACTCAGCAAAAAGTGTGGAAATCGATGGTCCGATCGCAACCAAACTTGCTATGACTGATGATTAGAGTAGTTGGACCGTGTCTGTGGCACCACACATCAGTAGTTGTTGTTTTTTTCTGTGCTTTGCTCATCGACCTCGTCCTCTAACTCCCCACAGTCACATCTCTCTCTCTCTCTTTCTTTCAGCCTTGTCTCGTATGTAAATGTAGAAAAATGTGGAGGCGGAGTTTATTTTTCAGCTCGGCTCACAGGCAAACCAAAAATAATGAAATAAAAACATGGACAATGAGCTCACAGTTGAGATGCTGCTGCTGATGACTCTGAGTCTCTGTTGTGTTTCTGGATTCAGTCCTGGTTATTTTTTTTCCAGCCATGAATGTCACACACACACACACACACACACAGAGGGAGATTTCCTAATCAAATTCATCCACAACTGGAATCTGGCTGTGAATCAGGTGTGTGTGTTACACACAATTACCACACACACACACACACACACACTTAAGGTCAGTGTGTGCGTGTGTTTTACCTGCTGAAACACACACACACTGACCTTAAGTGTGTGTGTTAATTGTGTGTAATGAATGAATGCAAGTGAGTTAATGCAACAACAACAGCAGCATGTCATTAGAGAAGTCTGCTGTGAAGCAAACACAACAGTTTCTCCTCTTCACACACACATATACGTATATACAGTATACATATACGTATGTATTATGTATATCTATACGTATATATACAATATATACATATGTATTTATGTTAAAAGACCTTTATTTTTATACAAAAACAGGACGTTTAATCAGATAATGAAGATAATGAACGTGTGTCTCATGTCTGTCTGCAGGAGCCCTGTCCTCCTCCACTGTTGGACACAATGACACCAGAAGAGGTAAAGTGATGATGATGATGATAGAAAAAATCTAATAAAATCATAAAAATGGTTGATAAAGTAAACTCTGGAATATAAAAATAATCAGCATAGTTCTTAAGTTTAGAGTGATGATATAAAGTAGAGGTTAACTGATATTTGTTATTCTACGGCCGATAACGTTTTATGTCAATTATATACGTAATTTTCAATAAAAATAATGTTGAAACTAAAATATTATAAAAAAAAGATAAAATAACTTTTGAATAAAAAAAACCATTTTGTGACAAAAACGTGTCATTTATATATATATGTGTATATATATATATATATATATATATATATATATATATATATATATATATATATATAATATTATCGGCCAAAACTCGCAATTATTGCTCCACCTCTAATACAGGGGTCTCAAACACGCGGCCTGTAATGTAATGTAATTTAAGTTACATTTAATTATGAATGAGTTTGTCTGGTGTTTAAATTACAATGATCTACATGTTGTTAATGATTGAGTTTGTTTTGTGAACTGTATTTGGTTCATAAGTGTGTGCACTTTAACATATTGAGGTTAAATTTGAGTTTGAGCTCTCGTTCAAACGCACTTATGAACACTTTAGTCTGTGTAAAATGTCACAGACTGGACCTTTAAATGTTAAAACACAAAGAATCTGCATCAGAATCAGCTTCATTTTAATGCACTTGACCTCCGTGACCTTGTCTCTCATTGGCCATCACAGATCAAAGCGTGGGAAGAGGGTGAGATGGACAAGCCGATGGAGATCGACGAGATACGAGTCGACCCTTCACCTTTCCAGCTGGTGGAGAGGACGTCGTTACACAAGGTACGTGACGGGCAGCGGTCACAGGGGTCACAGAGATCACACGGGTTACAGAGGTCACACGGATCACAGAGGTCACAGATCACACGGATCACAGAGGTCACACGGGTCGCAGAGGTCACACGGGTTACAGAGGTCACACGGGTCACAGATCACACGGATCACAGAGGTCACAAGGATCACAGAGGTCACACAGGTCACAGATCACACGGATCACAGAGGTCACACGGGTCACAGGTCACACGGGCCACAGAGGTCACATGGGTCACAGGTCACAGAGGTCACACTGGTCACATGGGTCACAGACGTCACACGGGTCACCGAGATCACACGGGTCACAGGTCACAGAGATCACACAGGTCACATGGGTCACAGAGGTCACATGGATCACAGAGGTCACATGGATCACAGAGGTCACATGGATCACAGAGGTCACACGGGTCACAGAATCATGTTTTCCTAATCATTAGTTGCAGCCTGATGTATTTAGGATGGCTTTGTTTAGACGTTCACGTCTTTATTTATTTCACAGTAACGTGTGGTCCAGCGAGGACGAGCTCAGGTATTTATTCACTCGACGTTTATGCAGCGACATTTCATTCAGAGAGAATTTGATTTTCTGTCGTCTGTCGCCAGCAGCAGCAGGTTGTTCATGTGTGGGAGTCGTCATCTTTGTCCATTTATTTATGTAACAGTCGATATGAGACACCGCTTCTTTTTTAAACACTGAAATATGCAGTGTTATATAAAATGAAGTCACAGTTCATTTATATTCAGTGAAAACTGTGAGAGCAAACTTTATTTATACAAGTTTGAGTTAACAAAACTCTACATTTAAACTAAGACTTCACGCAGTCATGATATAACTCTTCCTTATCTTGCAACCTATAACAAAGTCGTTTGTAGGAAGCAACCTTGGCCATCTCATCAAACCATTCCTTCACCAATATAACTTCTTTCAACACTATCCTCCATCCAGTAATAAGTACTGTTCTACACCATACTATCTGATGGACAGTTAGTCCACTTCCCTTCGGTAACACACCTAATAGACAAAGCAGCGGTTGTTGTACCAGAGTAGAGGACATCACAGTGTTAACGAAGGAGATAATCTTACACCAGAGTAAGTTTATCCTGGGGCATGAATATGAACATATGAACAAAAGTACCACAAGAAGCGTCACATCTCCAACACAAGTCTGAATGACTTGTGTTGAAAGTCTTAACCGTGCCATTTTACATGGAGTCCAATAAGTTCTATTGATAATTTTATAGCTAATCAAACGGGTCTGCATTTCCCTCAATACTTTAAACCATGATCCAATAATCTGCGCCCACGTTTCACCAGATAACTCCTCCCCATTATCCCTCTCCCAGCATCTCTTAAGGCCTTTATAACTGGGTGACTGTGACCCCCTCAGGAGGTTATAAAAGCATGATGTCTTCCTTTTGAAGGGCCCCTCCTCTTCCAGTCTGGTTTGTATTTCAGTTCTAAATGTAAGCTGTCATTTTTTAAGGCGTGACAAGATACAACTCCGTAACTGAAGATATTTCCAGAAATCCTTGTTTGAGATAGAAAGAAACTGGTCTCTATCAAATAAATCCCCAATACAAACAATTCCTAACTTAACCCAACCAGCCCACGAAAACGTTTTTTTACCTATCCTGAGGCTTTTATTGTGCCACAGAGATGTTGTGTCTGTAAAATAAGAATTTAAGCCCATGATTTTATGCGTGGTTTGCCATGTCTCTTGTGAGAAGGTGAGGATTGGGTTATCAGAGGGGATCACACCGCTAGTTTGAGTAATAAAGGCCTGGGTTGGGTAGGGCTATGTGAGTTCCTTCTCTATAGATACCCACACAGGCGCTTGTTCAGCTGTCATGTATAATTTCGACAATTGTTTGAGACAGAAAGCATAATGATACCAGGCTATGTGGGGGAGGCCAAGTCCTCCATCCTCAATAGCGGCATACAGTTTTGGCTGATTTATATATGTTTTTTTGCCCGCCCATAAAAAGCTAAACACAGCCTCATTACATTTCAATAATGCATTGTGTGGCATGCTTAACGGTCGCATATTACTTATGTAATTCATTTTGGGAACTATTATCATCTTTAAAATATTAATTTTACCTAGAAGAACAGTCCCAATTTTGTCCAATTTTGTAATATAAGCTCTATTTTATGAATTAGAGGGAGAAGATTGATTGTCATAATATTATCCAGCCGTGGAGTGATCTTTATACCCAGATACGTCAGGCCAGATGGTTGCCATGAAAACTGCCATCCCTGCCTGATGCTAGGTGGACAGACTCTCGATCGGGGCATCGCTTCAGACCTTGACCGGTTTATTTTATAACCAGAAACACCTGAAAATGAGTCGATCAGACTGAGGATGTGAGGTATAGTTGCTGATGGGCGCCTGCACAGTAACAAAATATCGTCCACGTACAGAAGCAGTTTGTGCTCCTTGCGGCCAGTCTTAATACCCATTATATTATTATTTTGCCTAATAGCAATTGCTAACGGTTCGAGAACCAGAGCAAATATTAAGGGGGACAGGGGGCAAACCTGCCTTGTCCCTCTATGAAGCTGGAAAGGGGGAGACCTCCTGACATTTGTTACTACAGATGCCTTGGGATCGTAACATAATAATCTAACCCAGATAATAAAAGAAGAACCAATACCAAATGTTTCTAATGACTGATAAAGGAACGCCCACTCCACCCTGTCAAATGCTTTTTCAGCATCCAGCGAAAAAGCTCCTGTTATGTCTGTTTCATTTCCAGCTTTCCACATGAGGTGAAGCAACCTGCGTAAATGATCAGATGACATCTATTCTTAATGAAACCGACCTGGTCCGGGTGAATGAGTTTTGGTAAAAAAAAACTCCAATCTAGATGCTAAAATCTTGGCGAGCAACTTAGCATCAGCATTAATCAGTGATACAGGGCGGTAGTGACCGCATTGCTGTGGGTCTCTGTCTTTTTTATGTATTAAAGTTATTATAGCCGTCTGCATACTATCCGGAAGAGAACCTTTCTCTAAGACGTCCTTATAAACTCTATGGAGTTTTGGGGCAAGAATATCTGAAAAAACTTTATAAAATTTGTCTGGGAGGCCATCTTCACCTGGAGATGTCCCACCCTGCAGGTCCTGCATAGCCTTTTTAACCTCTTCCAATGTGATGTCTGCTCCAATTCGGTCCTGTTCCTCCTGTGATAGACAGGAGGAAATTTACAGTGGATAAAAAAGAGCTAATATCCTGAGTATTAAGGTTGTCTGATTTATAAAGACTTTGATAAAATGTGGCAAATATAGCATTTATGTCCATGTCGTCTGTTTTCAGGTCACCATCATCATTCTGCACCCCAGATATAATTGATTGAGCATACTGCTGCTTTGCTCTCTGTGCAAGGAATCTCCCTGTTCTCTCCCCTTGTTCATAATATTTTTGTTTAGTTCTGAATAATGTATATTTGACTTTCCTCTGTAATATAGAGTTGTATTCCACTTTTAATTTGTTTAGTTCAAGAAGAATGGCGTGGTCAGATTGAGTGGAGTGCACATTTTCCATTTTTTTAATGTCCACCTCCAGTTCCTGGAGACGTTGAACCGATCTCTTCTTCAAATATGAACAATGCTGAATGAGTCGACCTCTAATCACAGCCTTAAAAGCATCCCACTCCACGGCTGGATTTGACACTGAGTCTTCATTATTCAACCATTAATCCAGTATCTCGCTTTTAATAAATTCTACTGAATTCTCATCTCTGAGCGGGGATGAGTTAAATCGCCACCTAGTGGACCGACACTTTGGTAACTGGCCTAAACGTAGCGCCATCCCCACCGGTGCATGATCGGATATTGAGGTAGTAACTATTGTTGTTTGTTCAGTGATAGAAAGCAATGATTTTGAAATCAGAAAATAATCTATTCTTGACGAAGAAATATGTGGATGAGAATTCGCATTTTCACCAGACCTGATCTCCGTGCCAAGTTTCAAGAGTTCTTATGCTCGTTCACTTCCTCAAATATGACCACAAAGACACGGCTAGAAGAATAATCTGAAGGAATAACAATAGGCTCCTCCCATGAACTCATGCCAGGAGCCCCTTCAGCCTCTGACATTCGTGGCTCGGCCCCTAATTATTTTTTATGTGAAGTGTAAGTATCGCTTCCAAATATCTGGTGTGTGCAGACATGGGTCCAGTTAACCTTTAACCTTTACATGTGTTTGGACTGTGGGAGGAAACCAGCGCACACACAGGGAGAACATTTAAAAACTATGGACCATGGTGATCTGTCCAATGTGTGACTCCGCCTTTTCTCCTGTGTCAGCTGAGATTGACCCCCACGTGACCCTTGTGTGCAGGATGAAGAGGTAGAAGATGGATGAATACTGGAAAAGCAGAGAAATAGACCTCAGCACTGTGATTCCTAAACTGAAACATGGAAAAGGAGCAGAAAGAAGTCACTCACTGAACATTTTTGTGACGATTCTACAGCCATAAAATCACAATAAATCAGCAGAGAGTTCAAAACCTCTCACAGGATTTGCAAATATTTGCTGATTGTCGTAAAAACACCCTGAAGCGTCTGCTTATTTAATCTGTTCTTGTGATAATATGTATAACTTTCTGCTTATTCATGTAAAAAAACAACAACAATGACTTACACACACACACACACACTGTAAACTGCGTCTTCAGGACTTTTTCTTCTGCCTCTGATGCTGACGCGGGGGCTCTGGAAACCGTCTTTAAGTCGCAGACGGCTGCTGCAGGGAGGAGGAGGAGGAGGAGGAGGAGGAGGGTGTTTGAGGAGCGTGGGTGAGGAGCGCTTGTTTGTGGTAATTTGACGCGTGACCTTCTCTCTGCAGACTCACACTCTCTTCTCTCTGCTGGGCCTCAGTCACGCGTACGTGACCAGCATCGGTAAACTGGTGGGCGTGGTGGCGCTGAAGGAGGTAAGAACCAGGATCCAGTCAAGGTCGTCCAAGACCACAACACTAACTAACAAGTGCATTTAATGACGTTAATATTGATCCACAACATTTTAATCCTGATTTATTTACACTCTCAAAAACCTGTTGCATCATCAGGACTGAGTTTATGCTTTATTTCTCTTTCAGGGATGGATATCATAGTTTATCTGACTTTATCTGACAAATATATAAATGGCATTAATTGACTGTCAACCATGACGTACATTAAGGAGAAGTTCAAACACATCTTCCTCTTCTTCTTCCTCCTCTTCTTCTTCTTCATGTGGTGTGTGGTTGTGAGAAGAGAGTAGCAAGGAGAGCTAAAAACTCATATGTATATACACACTGCCTTGAAAAAGTATTCATACCCCTTGAACTTTTTCACATTTTGCCACCTTACAACCACAAACTTAAATGTTTTTTATTGAGATTTTATGTGATCGATCAACACAAAGTAGCACATAATTGTGAAGTGGAACGGAAATGATACATAGTTTTCAAAATTTTAAGCAAATAAAAATCGGAAAAATGTGTATTCAGCCCCCCTGCATCAATACTTTGTAGAGCCACCTTTCGCTGCACTTACAGCTGCAAGTCTTTTGGGGTATGTCTCTACCAGCTTTGCGCACCTAGACACTGAAATGTTTGCCCATTCTTCTTTGCAAAGTAGCTCAAGCTCAGCCAGATTGGATGGAGAGCGTTTGTGAACAGCAATTCTCAAGTCCTGCCACAGATGCTCAATGGGATTTAGGTCTGGACTTTGACTGGGCCATTCTAACACATGAATATTCTTTGATCTAAACCATTCCATTGTAGCTCTGGCTTTATGTTTCGGGTCATTGTCTTGCTGGAAGATGAATCTCCTTCCCAGTCTCAAGTCTTTTGCAGCCTCCAACAGGTTTTCTTCCAGGATTGCCCTGTATTTCGCTCCATCCATTTTCCCATCAACTCTGACCAGCTTCCCTGTCCCTGCTGAAGAAAAGCATCCCCACAGCATGATGTTGCCACCTCCATGGCCACACATAGCGCTTTGCATTTTGGCCAAAAAGTAACATTTTGGTCTCATCTGACCAAAGCACCTTCCACATTTTTGCGGTGTCCCACTCGGCCACTCTTCCATAAAGGCCAGATTTGTGGAGTGCACGACTTATAGTTGTCCTGTGGACAGATTTTCCCACCTGAGTTGTGGATTTCTGCAGCTCCTCCAGAGTGACCATGGGTCTCTTGGCTGCTGCTTGGATGTCTTGGTAGGTTTGCAGTTGTGCCATACTTTTTCCATTTTTGGATGATGGATTGAACAGTCGTCCTTGAGATGTTTCAAAGCTTGGGATATTTTTTTATAACCTCACAATGCTGTAAACTTCTCCACAACTTTATCCCTGATCTGTCTGGTGAGTTCCTTGTTCTTCATGATGCTGTTGTTCACTAGTGTTCTCTAACAAACCACTGAGGCCTTCACAGAACAGGTATATTTATACTATTTATACTATGAGTACACACAGGTGGAGTCAATTTACTAATTAGGTGACTTTTGAAGGCAATTGATTGTACTGGATTGTATTTAGGGGTATCTGAGTACAAGGGGCTGAATACAAATGCACACCACACTTTTCAGATTTATATATGTTTAACATTTTGAAAACCATATATCATTTTCGTTCCACTTCACAATTATGTGCTACTTTTTGTTGGCCCTTCATATAAAATCTCAACTAAATACATTCAAGTTTGTGATTGTAAGGTCACAAAATGTGAAAAAGTTCAAGGGGTATGAATACTTCAAGGCACTGTGTGTATATATATATATATATATATATATATATATATATATATATATGTATATGAATGTATGCTCTGGAAGCATGAAGTGTTTTGAGTGTGGAGATGTTGGACATAAGTGTAAACTCCGCCTGCAGTGGCCGCGTCAACTGTGGCGCCTGCAGTCCCCGCCGTCTCCACGGCTAAGGTGTGTGCCGCGCCTGAGGTGCCTGAGCCAGAGAGAGGTTTAATTTCTTTATCTTTAAATGTAAATGTAAAAGTGTCTGTTTTAAGAGGTTGTGAAGGGGAGAATCCTCACAGTTAAAGCTGAGATTCAAGGATTTTGTTTTATTTTTATTAACGTCTACGTTCCAAACCAAGGCCCAGAGCGCTCAGTTGTTTTTAACATCTTAAAAAATCGCCTACGTCTGTGTGGACAGAGACAGTGTGTTGTCATGGGGGGCGACTAGAACTGCTGCACAGATCATCTAGACAGGACTGGTCAAGAGCTGCACCCTCAGTCAGCTTCTACTTTAAAACAGCTGCTAGCTGATAGCTAGAGGCCGACTTAGTAGATGTATGGAGGATGAAGCAGCCGTCAGTTAGACAATACATCTGGGTAAGAGTTGTAGGAGGTGTGGTCAGTGCAGCCAGGTTGGATAGGGTTTACCTGTCATCTGATTTTATTAATAGAGCTGCCACATGCTACACCCTCCCAGTAGGTTTTACTGATCACCATGTCCTCTGCATGGAGTTTGTTTTATCAGCCAATGACAACGTCAAATCCTTTTGGCATTTTAATGTTAAACTTTTATCTGACTGTGTTTTTAGTCAAATTTGTTCTGTGCATACTGAAGGTCAAGGAAAGAGTTTTTCCCCTCGAGTCAGAGGGGGGAGGTTGGGAAAGGCCAATTTTTTCGCTGACTTGTTTAATAAAGAGAACTGTGATCTGGATTCTGTTACAGAGCTAACCCAAGATCTTCCGCAACTGAGTCCAGAAGATTGCTGTAGCTCAGACATCAGTCTGGATGTCCCAAATGGCCACTGGGATCGACGGACTACCTCTTGACTTTTTAAAACATTTCTGGACAGAGTTGGGACCTGACCTGTTGGATGTTTTTAAAGAATCTTTTAGTAAAGGTACTTTACCAGCTTTCTGCAGGCGAGCAGTGATCTCCCTCTTGCCGAAGAAAGGAGATCCCACATCCGTAAAAAATTGAACGCTGTGGTTTCATGTCCTCGTTTGGCAGACATGTTTAAGTTTTTGCACAGGTGGGTAGAGGCTCTGGGAGAGGTGTTTTCTGCTTCCATTTTTGTTTTTGGGTTGAGGTACACTGTTAAAAAAAGACGGACAATGGTTCTTATCAATTTCTTGTTGGCATCTGCTAAGCTTGCAATCTAGAAGAGCCGCAGGAACCAGGTGTCAGGTGTGGGCTGGACAGAGCCGGTGCCCTGGTCTCAGACAGGCACAGGATAGAGGACTGACCTGTAACCTGGGAGCTTTTTAAGAAGTGTGGGGCATTGAACAGGTCCTGTGTTCAGTAGTGGAGGATGGGTCAATGCAGCATCATTTTTAGTTGTGTGTGTGTGTGTGAGTGAGAGTGAGTTGATTGAGTATTGACTATTATTAGTGAATTGTTGGTTTGAAAATAGAAAATAGTTTTCCTAAATTTTCTTAAAGTCAGTTTTCTTCTTCCTCCTCTTCTTCTTCTTCTTCCTCCTTCTTCCTCTTCTTCCTCCTCTTCTTCTTCCTCCTCTTCACATCCATGATGTTGCATAACTCTTCTGTCGTTTTAAAACATCTACTGATTCTGTCAAATTCATCACTTTTTTACATTTTTCTTTCTTTCTCTTGTGGCTCTCCACCCCTGTCCTTTTATCTTCCTCCTCCTCCTCCTCCTCCTCCTCCTCCTCCTTCTCCAGCTCCAGAAGGCCATCGAAGGCTCCACGCGCTCCGGCGTGCGCCTCCGCCCGCCTCTCGCCAGCTTTCGTGACATCAGTAAACACAAGTCTGTCTCTCAGCCTCCGACCTCCTCCCCCACCACCTGTCCTCCTTCCCCTACCATCTCTGCATGCCCTCCCTCAGCTCCCACTGCTCCCCACTCCTCCTCCTCCTCTTCCTCCTCATCACCTCACCACCACCACCTCCACCTCTCTCAGCAAAATGAGACGGAGGTGTGGGTAGGCAAGGAGGTGGAGGAGGAGAGGAGCAGTGATGGTGGCGGCGTCTGCACCTGCGGCTCACACAGCAGGAGCTGCAGCTCCAACAGTAACCTCACCCTCCCTCCCTCCTCCACTCCTCCCCCAGTGCCTCCCTCCTCCCTCAGGCACCTACAGGGACTCCTGCAGGGGGACGAAGACAGCGATGACGAGCCCATGGTTTAGTTTAGTCCACATTTTTTTTATAATGATATTTTGTTACAGTTTCTGTTTTGACTTTGTTTCTCTGGTCTTTTGAAGTCTTTTACCTGTTTCATGTCTGGTTTCTCAGACCTCTGCTCTGTTTCTGTGCATCTTTACTTCACTTTCTTTCTTTCTTTGAACACATGTAGGTGTAGCAGGAACCAGGTTCTATGCTAGTGGAAACACAAAATAACTGCCGTGCCGGGCCGAGGCGAGCCGGTGGAAACGCGGCATAGCGACTGGTTACAGCAGATTTACTGGTACAGACGACTGAAAGACTGAGGAATCACATTTATTAACGACTGACGACACGATTCATCAAAGCAACAGAACACACACTCGATCTGTCTGTGTCCACTCAGGAAAGTCAAATGTGGCAGGAAGCGGCTGTCGTTTCCACAGCAACAAAGAAATGCTTGTTACCTCTGTTTCAAACACGGTGACTTACATCCACCGCGTCCGGTGTGAACACAGCATAACAATCACCTGTTCAATAACTGCAGTGCCTGACAGGAACTGCAGGGGGCAGTACGCCCATTTCTTCAGAGGGAATAATATTTAGCTGTAACATCTTTAGTAAATGACACACTGTACCTTTAAGGTGATTGTGACACATCCAAGATCTCGTCCAAACTGTGGACATGATCTCGTCACCGTGGACGTGAGAACCGACGCCAGCCAGTAATAAACATGACACGGGTGACGTTAACAAACACAGATAATCCCGTGGGAATATTCAGATGTAAACCTTCTTAAAGTTTCTTTGTGACTTTCTTTAAGTGTTATTTAAATAATAATAAGACCTTCACCACTCTACTTAATCTCAGGTGCTGTTTAAAGTCTTTAAAACTGCAGATTAAACGGGAAGCTTTTTTTCTTCTTTTCTTTGCATTATGATGTCTGTTTCTTAAAGTTTGTTTTTATTTATTTAATCTTTTAGTCGACACAAATGTTGCAGCAAAATCTGTATAAACCTGAAGACTGTAGGAAAATAAAGTTTTATTTAGTCAAAAGTTGATTTGAACTTTGTTTACGTAAATATGAGTTCAGCGTGTTTGGATAAACTCGAGACAGAGAAGAACTCAAATTAAGATTAAAACTACGTCTCTCTCTGTTGCAGGTTTATCTCATGGGGATTACCAAAACATCTACAGTATGTCTCCAGATTAGATCAGATTAATCCAACGCAAAGATGTAAAGTGTAAAGGTTTGTGTCACCCAAGGTTATCCCGAATTTCCTTGGGGTGACAAGAATATCTAATCTACTCATGTGATTAGATTAGATTACATTTATGCAAAAAGATTGAAATATTCTCACTCAAAAAAACTTCTACTCCAGTCTTCTATAAAATTAGACTAGATTAGATTAATCGAACACAAAGACCTGAAGTTCAAACTCTGAGTTAAAATTAGATTAGACTAGATTAGAAGAATCTAAAGCAAAGATATAAAGTTCAAACATGAAAACTTTAAAGAATGATCGAAGATCTGTGTCACCCAGAGTAATCCCATCTATGTATGGGATTAGACTAGAATTTTGTGTTGGATTATTTTTTATCTAATCCAACACAAAAATATCCTCACTCAAAAATGCTTCAAAGTAAATTAAGATCACATCTACTCCAGTCTTCTGTGAGATTAGACCAGGTAAGATTTATCCAACATAAAGACATGAGGTTCAAACTCTGAGTTAAAATTAGATTAGACTAGTTTGAAGGTTCGTCCTGGATTCACACAAATAATCCCATGGAATATTCAAATGACATATGTTTACTGATTAGATTAATTTAATCCAACACAAAACCTGAGGATCAAACTCTGAGTTAAGATTAGATCAGGCTAGTCTGATGGAGCGTTCAAATATGACTGTGTCGCGTTTAATGCGACTGCACTGTAAATGAATCTTGTAGGCGGAGCCTGTGGGACAGAACATCACCAGAGGAAACGGTTAGTATTTCCCAGATTATTTATATTTTACACACAGACAAAGCTACATTCACACAAACAAACATACGTACATACATTCATACAAATACGTCATCACTTTATTTTATATTTTCTCTCTTTTATTATAAAAAGAAATGAGTTATATTATTACTTTGTATACTGAGTTACGCTGTGGGGGCGGGGCCACTGTTGAAAAGCATGCACTTTCTTCTTTTTTTTTGCTTTTGTCCAGATCGTGAGTTTTGCAAATGAACTCCGAGTGCTGCGTCACACACACGCTCTCAGATTATTGGACTGGAACGTCAGAGCGTCTCACCTTCACCTCAGGTAAACTGTCATTGAGAAACCTCCTCCTCCAATAACACACACACACACACACAAACCTCTGCTGCACTCGGAGGTATTTGCAAATACTGTGTGACCGTGGTGTTCGTGTTTTATTGCATTGATTTTATTTTATGTTTTTAAAGGAGTAGTTCAGGTTTTTGAAGTGTGACTGTGAGGAAACGCTTAAAATGTACATCAACTTAAGTCTATGTCATCTTAAGAACACGTTCACGTCTGTATCTCACTGTTACACAGACTTTTCCAACAGGAAACTGAAGTTTGTAAACCACTCACTCTCCCACACCAAAGTCCATAGAGAAAATCAGTGATTTTAACATCACACACACAGGAGTTGTTGATCCACTGCTGCCTCCATCACTAAGTTCTAATGTCTTATTTTTAAATGTCATTTAAAATCCTTCATTCAGATTGACCTCAGTGACACAAAGTGACCACATGAGGCAGCAGAGGACCAGCAGCTCCTGTGTCCCCACCAGCTAAAATCACTGATTTTCTGTATGGGGTTTGGTGTGTGAGAGTGAGTGGTTTACAAACTTAAAGCAGTGAACACATTCTGAAGATATCATAGACTGAAGATCATGTAGATTTTATTACACACAAGTCTTTTGTTAATCGTTAAAATTACTTTTTCCCACTCATTCTCACACACCAGTCCTCATAGAGAAAATCAGTGATTTTAGCTCACGTGGACACAGGAGCTGCTGGTCCTCTGCTGCCTCGTGTGGTCACTGTGTGTCACTGATGTAAGTCAAAACAAAGGCTTTTCAAAGCCAAAGTGACAAAATCAGACATTAGAACTTAGTGATGGAGGCAGCAGTGGATCAACAACTCCTGTGTGTGATGTTAAAATCACTGATGTTGTCTATGGGCTTTGGTGTGGGAGAGTGAGTGGTTTACAAGCTTCAGTTTCCTGTTGGAAAAGTCTGTGTAACAGTGAGATAAAGACGTGATCGTGTTCTTAAGATAACGTAGACTTAAACTGAAGTAGATTTTATCAGTCGAGTCTTTTTTGCGGCAGTCATGTTTGCATGAGTGTCAGTACATAATAGTACATGTATAAAAACACTGAACTAACCCTTTAATAACGAGGCCCTTTCTTGTCCTACCTTCTTTTTTTCATGATTCACCCACAGCTAGGTCCTGGTTTTTGGTCCAAACTCTTTTAATCCTCCTCGTCCTCACTCAGCATGTCTCTGAAGTCTCTGAGGACTCTGAAGTCTGTGATGTCTTCAGTTCATCGTCACAAACGTTTTATTCCACATTAGAGTTTTGGGACTTCCTGACATCCCAGGTCTCCCTCTGAAGAACTCCTGGTCTCACTCAGAGTGGGGTAAGCAGCGGGGGGCGGGGTTTGGAATAGTAGCGTGAATGATTATTGTGGTGTTTATTCGTTTGTTTTCAGTTGATGACCACGACGACGACAGCCGAGCCGTCCTCCACCTCCTCGTCCTTCTCCTCCAGCGATCGGACGACACAGGACGAGGACGTGATGTCAAACGGCGTCCTCTCTGCGACGGACTCCGCGCTCTGTCCCGGGCTGGACCCTCTGGTTGCCGGGGCGTCCTCTCTCAGTGGGGACGGCGTCAAAGAGCAGGGCTCTGGCTCTAAGGTTAATGTGACGTCTTCTACCTGTGAGACGTTTCGAGACAGATAGGAAGACAGGTAAATAATAAATAAGTTTTCCAAATGTCCTCACACAATAAAGTGAGGATATTTGGACATTTTCTCTCAGTGAAGGCATTTTCTTTAAGTGACGAGATTTCCTTTAAGTGAGGACATTTCCTTTAGTGGACATGTTGGTCCTGCTCTCGTCAGACGTGACTCACCTTGGTCAGCTCCTCCTCCTCGTCTTCACGCTGCTCAGGAAAGTCCTCAGACTCGGTCTCAGGCTCCTCCCCGACCGTCTCCACCATTCCTCCGAGCATGTCCGCCATCTGTCCACTCAGCTGTCCCGCGATGTCCACCTGCAACCCACCGACACACTGTCGTTAATACACTGGGACAAACGGGAGTCGACGGGTTTTTACCCTCTGAGGACAATCCCCCGCCGACACCGGTGTTTCAGCTCCGGGGTTACCATGGCAACAGAACACAAGCAGGAATCAGAGCGTCTCCCTGTGAGGGGACGTCAGTGTCTCACATGTCTCAAACCCGTCCACTTTACAGCATGCTACTCTGAAACCAGGACTCGTCAGAGCCGCTGCAGGCCGTCATGCAGACTCTGATCCATGCACACTGACTTCCAGCGTCCTGTCTCCTACCTTGCCGCCTTCCCTCGCATCCTCTCCCCCATCATTCACTGCACTACAGACGTGTGTGTGCTACATATGTCTGCTGACGTAAACAAAGCCCAGACCCAGGAGACAAAAAGACACACACACATGAATGTCAGCACAGCAGAGCAGGAAAAGCTCGGTCCAGATGATCGGCAACAGAAGAAGCAGCGTAAACGCGCTGTGACAGAAACAAAGACCAGAGGGGACATGTGTCCTCGTGTCCCAGTGACCTCAGCGACTGTCAGAATATTAAACATCTCATCGTCACGTCCTCCACAAACGGCTTGGACTCAGACGTTTACCTGGTGTGCCTCGATCTGCGCCGCGCCCCACAGGTCGGCCAGGCGGGGGTGGGTGGGGGGGCCGAGGCTGTGGATGGTGCTGTTGGGAGTGGCTTGCAGGGAGTGGGAGGCGCTGTGTAGCCTGTGCTCCATGGACTGAAGGAGGGAGACAGAAAAGAAATGAAGATTTAGATCTGACAAATGAACCTGAGGCCAGTGGGCGTGGTCTGGAGACATCAGGACACTTAACAGAACACTCATCTCATTTAAATGCATTAAAACACGATCACGTCTTTATCTCACTGTGAGTTTGTGGAGTGGTTTACAAACTTTCCTGTTGGAAAAGTCTGATTAATGGTAACATAAATACATAAAATCAAACACTTATAAACTAATGTAGATTTGATGAGATTAGAATTTTATGAAGAGGCTAAAACCTGTTATTTCTCTGGTTTCTCTGCTGACTCGTTCATATGACTCAGCATTTTCTAAATTTCTCCATTTTTTTCCCCTAGAACAAAAAACCCCACAACCACGCACTGGAGATTGTTGCCACAGCAAACGTCCCCCGCAGCTCGTGACATTTTCAAAAAGCCTCACAAACCTTCACCAAATGTGCTTTTCTTCTTTTTAGTCAATAATAATAGTCTTTTTTAAATATGAGTCACAGATTTTGCTGCAGGGAAGAAAAATGTGTCATTGACTGATTCTGTGTTTTGAAAAAGGCTTTGGTTTAAATGTGATGTAATATATTCACTGATGGTTGTGGATCAGTGCTCTTTCTCTGAGACGCTCACTCTGACCTTCACATGTTATTATTTCTCAGCTCTCGCTGATTTAATAAGCTGTGAGAGAGGAGACACATCACAGCTCCTCATGACTCACTTCATTAGCACAAAAGCAACAAATGTCACACACAGTGTCTGCGCTCCCACAAACAGTAGCTTTATTTTCACTGCTTCTGTAAACGGCCTCATATTATTGTGCCAGAGTTAACAATAGAGACAGATCCAGGCTGTAACACGGCAAAAATAGACTTTGATGGAAGTCAAATAGACGTACAGACTTGTAATCATGGATGTGTTGACTTTTTGTAGGGGAGATGTAACCTAAACCGCGTCGTGCCGCGCCGAGGCGAGTAGAGCCGGTGGAAATATGCCACAAGTCCTCGCTCTGAGGCACGTGCAAGCGTCCGCCCAGCAACCCCCCCCCCATATACTATACGTGAGCCCCCCGAAACCCGCGGTATAGTTCCCACACTGGAAGTTACATGTGATTGGGATTTCGATGTTTTGAAAGACGTAAATGTCATTAATTTGGCAGGTGAATGCTCTGATACATGTTCTGATATCCACTGTGAATGAGGACATGAGACGAGTGTCAGACAGATGCTTCAGGCTCAGCAGGAGGAGCAGGTTAGGTTCACGGAGTATGTTGCCGGGGTAACTGACTCAGCGTTAAGATGAACTGGCTTTGTGAAACGGAAAACCGATAAGTTTCCCTCATCTCAGGGTTAACTAACACTAAACCTGCTTTCTGAAACGGGCCCCTGTTGTTGTTGTTGGTACTGACCTGGGCCCTGTTTCAGAAAGCAGGTTCAACAAACTCTGAGTTAAAACCTTAACTCTAGATTGACCGACTCTGAGCTGTCAAACTCTGGGTTTTGGGTTTCAGAACAGCTGATCAGCATTAGTTCAATCTACTCTGAGTATGTTCACTCTGAGTTAGGCGTGTGTGTTGGGAATGAAAAAAGTCATCATCAATGGAGCTCTGATACTATGATTCACCATGGCAACGGGTAAACAAAGAGCACAGCCTCCATTTTAATCCAGTTGAGCAGAGATATTAACACATGTCAACGACCATGACATTTATGTGAAGAGACGAGTCAATAAATAAATAAAACACTATTACATGTTTTACAGTGTAATCCACAGCCTTTAATTTCATTAATTGGATGATAAAATGCTGCAGTCCTAGCATTATGTTGCATTTGAGTTGATATTTATTCAGCTGTAACCTGACGAGACACAAACTGAAGATGAGAATATGGATCAAACTGAGAAAACATAGTTTACTTATGGACCTAGAAATATAAAAGTGTCCATGTTCAAACGGACTCATTTTTTTGACTCTATTTTACATGAAAACATTTTGCTCAATACTATTTCATGACTATATTTCCACGTGTAAATATAAACACAGTCACTGAAATGCTGTCAAACATTAAGATTTCACGCTTTATAAATCCAAGTCATTATTATTATTATTATTATTATTATTATTTATTAATGTGCACAGTGTTGGTGTGAACTACAGATGAGCCAGTGGGGGGTCTCAGCCCCCCTTAGTGACACATTAGTGAGATTTGTGAGATTTTGGGGGCGTCTCTAAAATATTGGCAAAATATTGCTTTTTGATTGATTTGATTAAGATTTGATGTGTGTGTGGAGGTTGAATTCGATATGTGGTGATATGAGCTGACTTAAGACAAGTAGACGTACAGACTTGTAATAATGGATGTGTTGAGTTGAGTATGTACCTTAACCGCGTCGTGTCATGCCAAGGCGAGTAGAGCCGGTGGAAGTACGCCTCAAGTCCTCGCTCTGAGGCACGCGCGAGTGTCCGTCCCCCCCCATATACATGAGCCCCCCCCCCCCCCCCTTTTTTTGATATCGACTGTATGAATGAGGACATGAGACGAGTGTCAGACAGATGCTTCAGGCTCAGCAGGAGGAGACACAGAGAAACTCAGGGTTTGTTGAAGAAAACCTGCCAGCGAGCAGGTTAGGTTCACGCAGTATGTTGCCGGGGTAACTGACTCAGAGTTAAGCTGAACTGGCTTTGTGAAACCAAAAAACCAGAGTTTCCCCTCATCTCAGGGTTAAATAACTCAGAGTTTTCACTAAACCTACTTTTTAAACGGGCCCCCGTTGTTGTTGGTACTGACCTGTTGTTGTTGTTGGTACTGACCTGTTGTTGTTGGTACTGCATGATCTGCTGCTGGTAGTGATGAAGCTGCTGGAGATGCTGGAGTTGACTCTGCTGCTGCAGCGTGAGTTGAGCCTGGTGCTGCTGAATGAAACCGCCCACTGTGCCCTCGTAGGCCTCGCCCGGTGTTCCACCCACGCCGTTGCTGCCACCTGGAGGAGGAGTCCATTACAAAAACACACCATCTAGTGTAGTGGTCCCCACCCCCGGGCCATGGACCGGTACTGGTCCGTGGGTCAATTGTTACCGGGCCGCACAGAAAGAATACATAACTTACATTATTTCCGTTTTATTTATTATCAGATTCTGAACAATGTTTTATTTTGAAAAATAAGAAGATCAACTGCTGGAGATCGCAAATGACGGCGGCATTAAAAGTATGTTTGAGACAATAACTCTGCCGGTGTTGTGGATTAAAGTCATGGCAGAAAAACCTGAGATCACCACAACAGCAACATCCTATCTGTGTGAAGCAGGGTGAGCGGGTGCTGCTGCTGCTGTTGTTGACGAAGCACCCGTCTCCTGGCTCGCGTCATCTGGGTCCTCCGTTACTGGCTGCTGCGCAATTAACAGGCGGGACTTCACATTTGTCCTTTGGTCAGCGGCAGCATCCGCAATTGGTTGATGGACTTGGCCATTTTTCCCCCAAACGGTGCACATGCCGTTGATGCACGGCTGCGCTCTGTGCAGTATCGCTGGCGCGATCTTACGAGGACGCTGCTAAGTTGCATTCACAGTGGATTCACGTTTATTATTATATATAGAAAAGACCAGTTTTTATGCCGCTTGTTTGCCGGTAAAGACTATGGAAGAGAGAGAGAGGATTTAAGGCTCACCAGCAGCCATGATGTAGGAGCCAGCGGCCGGTGAAGCCACGCCCGACGGCTGACTCGTGATGGGGTCCCACGCGTCCGAGGACGACAGACAGTACAGACCCTGTGACACGTACGTGTGAGGCCAGACGTCTGCGGAGGAGTGATGGAGAACCTGGTCTGTAACGCAGAAGATGACGAGCAGAAATTAGAACCTGGACCTGAACCTTTATTCCTCTGGTCTCTAGGTCACACCTCCACCTATTGGCAGTCTGTTGGTGGATATATAGAATAGCTCATTATTTGGCAGTCAGTCTGTTGGTGGATGTATAGAATAGCTCATTATTTGGCAGTCAGTCTGTTGGTGGATGTATAGAATAGCTCACTATTTGACAGTCAGTCTGTTGGTGGATGTATAGAATAGCTCATTATTTGGCAGTCAGTCTGTTGGTGGATGTATAGAATAGCTCATTATTTGGCAGTCAGTCTGTTGGTGGATGTATAGAATAGCTCACTATTTGACAGTCAGTCTGTTGGTGGATGTATAGAATAGCTCATTATTTGGCAGTCAGTCTGTTGGTGGATGTATAGAATAACTCAGTATTTGGCAGTCAATCCGTTGGTGGATATATAGAATAGCTCGGTATTTGGCAGTCAATCTGTTGGTGGATTTATAGAATAGCTCACTATTTGACAGTCAGTCTGTTGGTGGATGTATAGAATAGCTCATTATTTGGCAGTCAGTCTGTTGGTGGATGTATAGAATAGCTCAGTATTTGGCAGTCAATCTGTTGGTGGATGTATAGAATAGCTCACTATTTGACAGTCAGACGTGTCCAACAATAACACGCTGTAATAACTTTAATAAGGAACAAACATCCGCTCACTTCTGACTCACGTATTAGGCTTTAATGGTTGTGTTCAGTGTGTGTGTGTGTGTGTGTGTGTGCGCGCTGCACGCCTGACAGAGCGCAGCACACGGCCCATATGGGATAAAGTCCTTGTGCTCACCTACACCGTGCCTCCGGGTGTTCAGGGCTGTAACAGCAGTGAGAACTGAACAGGAAAGTGTTTACAGAGTGTTTACAGAGTCACTTTGGTGAAACACTCACAGAAACACACAAATTGTGTGTCTCTACTCACTGCTGTTGTGTTTAAGCCTCCACAAATTTAGCACACACACACACACAGGAGTTGTTGATCCACTGCTGCCTCCATCACTAAGTTCAAATGTCTTATTTCAGCTTTTAAAAGCCTTTGTTTTGACTTACTTCAATGACACAAAGTGACCACACGAGGCAGCAGTGGATCAACAACTCCTGTGTGTGTGATGTTAAAATCACTGATTTTCTCTGTGGACTTTGGTGTGGGAGAGTGAGTGGTTTACTAACGTCACTTTCCTGTTGGAAAAGTCTGTCTCACAGTGAGATAAAGACGTCAGAAATGACGTGTCATGCTTTGTCTTTGTTTTAGCTGTTTTCCTGCAGCAGTAACAGCAGCTGAGTGTCTGACCTTCAAGCGTCCTTTACGGCTGGTTGGCAGAATAACTGACGTCAACGGATGAGAGGGAAGTACAGAGATGTGTGAGCCGCAGTCGGTTTGTGCTCTACATCCACGTTACTGACAGAGCGTCAGCTCTTTAAGGACTCTGTACCTCTGCTGGTGATGCTCTCCTGGTTGACCTCGCTCAGGTGAGCCACGCTGCCCTGGTTAGAGTTGGCTCCCATACTCTCACCATCCATCGAGTTCCAGCCAAACAGAGTCGCTTCAGAGATGGCAAACTGCTGCATGATGCCTGAGGACGAGGAAGAGCAAGAGGAGGAGGAGGAGGAGCAAGCGAGACACTGGTGTTTAATCTACATTACACACAGGTATTCACTGTATATCCACTTGTCGCGACAGACACTTGTTAGAATTTGGAATAACTTTTTTTTTTTTAGAATTGACCCTGACAGGATTTGAACATTCAACCTTGCAATGGGGCGGAGTCTGTCATCTGTGACTGTTTACTTATGTGTCACAAAATAACAAGACACACGTGATATTTTTCACACACACGAGCAACAACACAGACCCTGAGAATCAGGACGTCTGTGATTAGAGAGGAAAACAAACATATTTACATGAGTGGGAAGCATCAATGAACACTTATTATTACTGCATGGTGACGTGGTTTTACACGTAAAACAATTCAATTAAACAAAGTTAGTTCTGTTTTTATTTTTACAGTGTACAACTATCACCTGCAGCAAAGCGAGCCTCCTTCTCGCCGTCGCTCAGGTCGCTGTACGCGTCGTTCTCCAGCCTCCGCTCCTTCTCCCGCTGCAGGTTGTTATGCCCCGCCCCCCCCTGCGGCCCCGCAGATGGTTTGCCCCAGCTCTGCCACTCGATCATGTGAGCGACACGGCCCTGGGCCATGGCCGTGGGCTTGGTCACTTTGTCCTTCATGGAGCGACTCACACCTGTGTCAGGTAGAGAGGGGGGAAGGGTAGGGGGCGGGGCACACAAGCAACACACACCCACACTGTCAAAATGACTTCAGCACGTGACCACGCCTCCATCTGAGCCGCAGGGAGGGGGAGGGGACGTTGAGTGACGATGAAAACGTGTCATGTGACCGGAAAAGCGTTCATGATTGATTCACTGATCAAAGAGTTGTGTGATTGGTTAGAATGAGTCTGAACCACAGATTAAAAACATGACTGATGGAGTCTGAATCCTGTAATTCTCCTGAATGGCCATCAGGGGCCGACTCCACTCGTTGAACCCATTTTGTCTTTAAATGGCTAGAAATCTCCAAAATGGCCGCTCAGGTGACGTCACACTGAACATTCATGTAACCACGACTGCGTCTGATGAGAAGAGCTGCAGCTAACGGCTAATTCATGTCAGTCTTTACGAACACGTTCACGTCTTTATCTCACTGTGAGACAGACTTTTCCAACAGGAAACTGACGTTTGGAAAACACTCACTCTCCCACACCAAAGCCCAGAGAGAATTCCAGTGATGTTAACATCACACACACAGGAGTTTTGATCCACTGCTGCCTCGTGTGGTCACTTTGTGTCACTGACGTGAATCCTAACGAAGGATTTCAAAGACGAACTCACAAAATGGATCAACAACTCCTGTGTGTGTGGGTGTGTGTGAAAATCACTGATTTTCTCTCTGGACTTTGGTGTGGGAGAGTGAGTGGTTTACAGACATGGAAACGTCTGTTTAACAGTGAGATAAAGTATTTTTGTTTGCTCCACAAAAACCACAAATCTGTGTTTGTCCACAAACACAAAATGATTCAAGTTTTAATGATTTCTTTGTTTTCTGGAGCAAAGAAACCAGAAAATATTCATGTTTAAGAAGCTGAAGAGCTGTGAGTGTCTCTGACTTTAATCAGGTAAAAGAGTTGATAAAATGTCTGGTCAAAGGTCAAGTGACAGGACGTGAAACAGAATTAGACTCTGATAATCCCTGCTAATGTCATAATAAAGTCCATTGGTCATGTGCTAATAAACTGAACAGATTAGATTTATTAGACTTTAGAACTCAATCAAAACCTCAGAGTTCCTCACGACGTCGAGGAAATTAGCAAATTAGCAGCAGCAACATCTGTGTCCAACAGGGCCGCACCAAGCTTGTATGAGGACCTGAGCTGACCCCATGTTTGGTTCTTTATGCCTCAGCGAGGCTCGGCTGTCAAATTAAGATGCAAATACAAGATTTAGAAGAAAAGAAATGAGATTGAAGTCTAACAGGCTCAAATAAAAAGAGACAGTTTGGAGATTGGTCCAAGATACAGACGGAGATAAAAAATAAAAACAAAGACGATTGCAATCGAAAAACCAAACACATCTGAGTCTAATCAGAGATGATTTATACAATGACTGAGGACGATGAAGATGAGGGAGAGTTTTCAAAAGAAAAGACACCACACATGAGCAGAATTACCACCTTTAAAATAATCATACAAAACACAACTAAACGTCCCAAAACAACACAAATACACAGAATTAAAAGCACAATGAAACACGCGCTTTACGACAAATAGATCACTGTACGTGACAGAAACGACGACACACGTCCCAACACGCCTGTGGAGATGCTGCAGGAAGTGGTTCAAGTGGTTAAAGTAAGACGTTCGCTTACTTTAAATATTTCAAATTAAAAATCTGCATTTGTTTTCCGTCAATGACTCAGAGAAATGTGTCCGTCATTGATTTTTACTGTTGATATCAATGGAAAGGGGGGGTGATATAGGGAGGGGCACCCACAGGGGCGGCCATGTTGGCTCCAAGCTCCTCCTCCCACAGATTGAAGTCGTTTGTTGACGCAGAAGTTTGAAAGATACTTCCTGTTTTTATTTCCTCACAGTGTGTGTCAGGTGATTCTTTGACCTGAAAACAGAGCAGCAAAACTTTTTATTTTAACTAATTTAATTAGTCGAGCAAATGAAAGATAAACAGATGTTTGCCACTTAATGAAAGATTGAGATGATAATATCTACGTTAGTTTAAGTCTATGACATCTTTTCCTTGTGTACAGTCTGTAAACCACTCACTCTCCCACACCAAAGCCCATAGAGAAAATCAGTGATTTTAGCTCTGGTCCACTGCTGCCTCGTGTGGTCACTTTGTGTCGCTGACGTAAATGTTAGCAAAGAATTTGAAAAACGGAATTTACGTTAAAATCACTGATTTTCTTTATTGGGTTTGGTGTGTGTGTGCGTGTCTGTGTGTGTGTGTGTGTGTGTGCGCGTGTGTGTGTGTGTGTGTCTGCGTGTGTGTGTCTGCGCGTGTGTCTGCGTGTGTCTGCATGTGTGTGCGTGTGTGTGTGTGTATGTGTCTGTGTGTGTGTGTGCGTGTCTGCGTGTGTGTCTGCGCGTGTGTGTCTGCGTGTGTCTGCATGTGTGTGTGTGTGTGTGTGTGTGTGCGTGTCTGCGTGTGTGTGTCTGCGCGTGTGTGTCTGCGCGTGTGTGTCTGCGTGTGTCTGCATGTGTGTGTGTGTGTGTGTGTTAGAGTGTGTGGTTTACAAACTTCAGTTTCCTGTTGTAAAGTCTGTGTCACAGTGAGAGTGAGTCTGTGTCTCAGGTTCTCAGCAGCAGGGGGCGCTCACAGCTCAGTCAGCACCTGTCACATTAATATGCTGAAGCTAAAAACCTCTAATTAGATTTAAATGTCCACTCTAATTACACTAATGAGCTGAGTAACACTGAAGCCTCATTTGTCGTCATGTGATTAGAGATATTAGAGGTCACATGGTCACCACCTGAACGACACACACACAAATAAACCAGGAAGGATTTTCCAAACAACAACAGCAACGACGATGACTTTGTCCGGGAGTGTTTGAGGAGCGTGTGGAGACAACATGGGGGCTTTTTACCATCCACCAGCACAGACACACACCTGACACACCTGTCAGAGACGACTTAGCCAGAGCACCGATCCCATAGCTGTTGTTTGTCTTCCTCTTGAGACGAGGCAGAATGGAAGTGGTGTCCTCCATGGACAACTGGAGCCGCAGGCGAGGGACGAGAGAAAGAACAGGACACAAAGATGGAGATGAAAGAGCAGGAACTGTGAGGAGGAAAGAGGCTGAACCTGGGATTGAAAGGTTATTTTAACTGTTTTTTCTGCACAGCAGTAAAATATGTTCAAACTTATTAATTCATGAAGTGTTTTTGTTCACTGACACTTGACTGTGAGCCACTGGACCACGTTTCACCTTCAGTTCTGACTGATGCTGCTTTTCTACTACGTCTTTGCTACGGTTTCCCATGACTTCATAGCTCCTCCTCAGTGTGGGCGGAGTCATCACAGCATGGCTGCTACTTCCTGCATGAATCACTCACTCACATATTCACCCACTCACTCATTCACCCACGTCACCGTGCTGAGGTGAGTTGAGCTGGGACCATGTAGTGGAAAAACCTGTTTAACCTTTAAACACCTGATATCAGTCTACAACGATGTAGATCATTCACTCCTCAGAGACCGGAGACACAGGAGTCCACTGTGATGCTCTCAGCTCACAGAATGTGAACATCCTTGTCCTCAAAATTGCGCCCCCTGTCCTTCAGACGTGAGTCCAGTCCAGAGGCTGTGGAGGTGAGGACTGAGCGTCTGTGTCCTCAGGACAGACAGGTTCTGTCTTAAAGTGTTAAAGTGTTGCTTAAAGACAGACTTATTTCATTTAAAAGTATTAAAGGAGTGAGATTGAACAGATTTCATCCACGTAACAAAAAAGACCCCGTTTATAAAATGTCGTACGATCCAAACGTTCACTGAACCACCGTGAAGCTCTGAAGCTGCACAAACTGCTGAGTTGTGTTTGAAAAAACGACGACTCGTACAAAGACTCTGCTGCAGCTCAGATTAGCAGAGGAGAGACGGATGGAAGGAGACAGAAGTTTGAGGGAAGAAGAGAAACAGCAGGAAGTTTAACGTCTGCTCTCAAAGCTCAGGTCGACAACGAGGGATGGAGGAGGACGAGACTTAAACGAGGACACTTACATTGATCCCTTCCCAGGAAAACTCTGCACGGCCATGCTGGGGGACGAGGAGGAGGAGGAAGAGAGGAGGACAGGAGAGAAAAGAAAGAGGAGATTTAACAGAGGGAGAGATTTGGAACATAAAAAAAACAACAAACACTTACAGTCGAGACAAAGAGAAACGACCTGCAGTTTAAATGTGAGTCTGTCAGAGCAGCTGAAGATGTTCCAGGAAACAGTAAATCAACATTATCATTATTATTATTATTATTATTATTCCTTTATTATCAGTGCTGAGATTGACTTGAGCTGTGGACGCGAGGTCGTCCCCAACAAACAAAACAAATATTCATAGAAATGGAAATGTGTTAATAACAAAAAGCTTTGTTTATTCATGATTTCATCAGCAGCTGCTTTTAGACACGAGAGAAGCTTTTCTCATTCATGTTCAACAGAACACGCTACATGACCGATAACAATGTTACTAACTCCAGTATCTGCTGATACCAATATCACAAACTCCAGTATCTGCTGATACCGACATCACAAACTTCAGTATCTGCTTATACCGACATCACAAACTTCAGTATCTGCTTATACCGACATCACAAACTACAGTATCTGCTGATACCGATATCACAAACTCCAGTATCTGCTTATACCGATATCACAAACTCCAGTATCTGCTGATACCGATATCACAAACTCCAGTATCTGCTTATACCGATATCACAAACTCCAGTATCTGCTGATACCGACATCACAAACTCCAGCATCTGCTGATACCGATATCACAAACTCCAGTATCTGCTGATACTGATAACGATATCACAAACTCCAGTATCTGCTTCTACCGATATCACAAACTCCAGTATCTGCTGATAACGATATCACAAACTCCAGTATCTGCTGATACCGATATCACAAACTCCAGTATCTGCTTATACCGATATCACAAACTCCAGTATCTGCTTATACTGATACCGATACCACAAACTCCAGTATCTGCTGATACAAATATCACTAACTCCAGTATCTGCTGATACCGATACCACAAACTCCAGTATCTGCTGATACAAATATCACTAACTCCAGTATCTGCTGATACCGATATCACAAACTCCAGTATCTGCTTATACCGATATCACAAACTCCAGTATCTGCTGATACCGACATCACAAACTCCAGCATCTGCTGATACCGATATCACAAACTCCAGTATCTGCTTATACTGATAACGATATCACAAACTCCAGTATCTGCTTATACTGATAACGATATCACAAACTCCAGTATCTGCTTATACCGACAGCACAAACTCCAGTATCTGCTTATACCGATATCACAAACTCCAGTATCTGCTTATACCGATATCACAAACTCCAGTATCTGCTGATACCGATATCACAAACTCCAGTATCTGCTTCTACCGATATCACAAACTCCAGTATCTGCTGATAACGATATCACAAACTCCAGTATCTGCTGATACCGATATCACAAACTCCAGTATCTGCTTATACCGATATCACAAAGTCCAGTATCTGCTTATACTGATAACGATATCACAAACTCCAGTATCTGCTGATACCGACATCACAAACTCCAGTATCTGCTGATACCGATATCACAAACTCTAATCTGCTGATACCGACATCACAAACTCCAGTATCTGCTGATACCAACATCACAAACTTCAGTATCTGCTTATACCGACATCAAAAACTCCTGTATCTGCTGATACCGATATCACAAACTCCAGTATCTGCTGATACCGACATCACAAACTCCAGCATCTGCTGATACCGATATCACAAACTCCAGTATCTGCTTATACTGATAACGATATCACAAACTCCAGTATCTGCTGATACAGATATCACAAACTTCAGTATCTGCTGATACAGATATCACAAACTCCAGTATCTGCTGATACCGACATCACAAACTTCAGTATCTGCTGATACCGATATCACAAACTCCAGTATCTGCTGATACCGACATCACAAACTCCAGTATCTGCTGATACCAACATCACAAACTTTAGTATCTGCTTATACCGACATCAAAAACTCCTGTATCTGCTGATACCGATATCACAAACTCCAGTATCTGCTGATACCGACATCACAAACTCCAGCATCTGCTGATACCGATATCACAAACTCCAGTATCTGCTTATACTGATAACGATATCACAAACTCCAGTATCTGCTGATACCGATATCACAAACTCCAGTATCTGCTGATACCGATATCACAAACTCCAGTATCTGCTTATACCGATATCACAAACTCCAGTATCTGCTGATACCGATATCACAAACTCCAGTATCTGCTTATACCGATATCACAAACTCCAGTATCTGCTTATACCGATATCACAAACTCCAGTATCTGCTGATACCGACATCACAAACTCCAGCATCTGCTGATACCGATATCACAAACTCCAGTATCTGCTGATACTGATAACGATATCACAAACTCCAGTATCTGCTTCTACCGATATCACAAACTCCAGTATCTGCTGATAACGATATCACAAACTCCAGTATCTGCTGATACCGATATCACAAACTCCAGTATCTGCTTATACCGATATCACAAACTCCAGTATCTGCTTATACTGATACCGATACCACAAACTCCAGTATCTGCTGATACAAATATCACTAACTCCAGTATCTGCTGATACCGATACCACAAACTCCAGTATCTGCTGATACAAATATCACTAACTCCAGTATCTGCTGATACCGATATCACAAACTCCAGTATCTGCTTATACCGATATCACAAACTCCAGTATCTGCTGATACCGACATCACAAACTCCAGCATCTGCTGATACCGATATCACAAACTCCAGTATCTGCTTATACTGATAACGATATCACAAACTCCAGTATCTGCTTATACTGATAACGATATCACAAACTCCAGTATCTGCTTATACCGATATCACAAACTCCAGTATCTGCTTATACCGATATCACAAACTCCAGTATCTGCTGATACCGATATCACAAACTCCAGTATCTGCTTCTACCGATATCACAAACTCCAGTATCTGCTGATAACGATATCACAAACTCCAGTATCTGCTGATACCGATATCACAAACTCCAGTATCTGCTTATACCGATATCACAAAGTCCAGTATCTGCTTATACTGATAACGATATCACAAACTCCAGTATCTGCTGATACCGACATCACAAACTCCAGTATCTGCTGATACCGATATCACAAACTCTAATCTGCTGATACCGACATCACAAACTCCAGTATCTGCTGATACCAACATCACAAACTTCAGTATCTGCTTATACCGACATCAAAAACTCCTGTATCTGCTGATACCGATATCACAAACTCCAGTATCTGCTGATACCGACATCACAAACTCCAGCATCTGCTGATACCGATATCACAAACTCCAGTATCTGCTTATACTGATAACGATATCACAAACTCCAGTATCTGCTGATACAGATATCACAAACTTCAGTATCTGCTGATACAGATATCACAAACTCCAGTATCTGCTGATACCGACATCACAAACTTCAGTATCTGCTGATACCGATATCACAAACTCCAGTATCTGCTGATACCGACATCACAAACTCCAGTATCTGCTGATACCAACATCACAAACTTTAGTATCTGCTTATACCGACATCAAAAACTCCTGTATCTGCTGATACCGATATCACAAACTCCAGTATCTGCTGATACCGACATCACAAACTCCAGCATCTGCTGATACCGATATCACAAACTCCAGTATCTGCTTATACTGATAACGATATCACAAACTCCAGTATCTGCTGATACCGATATCACAAACTCCAGTATCTGCTGATACCGATATCACAAACTCCAGTATCTGCTTATACCGATATCACAAACTCCAGTATCTGCTGATACCGATATCACAAACTCCAGTATCTGCTTCTACCGATATCACAAACTCCAGTATCTGCTGATAACGATATCACAAACTCCAGTATCTGCTGATACCGATATCACAAACTCCAGTATCTGCTTATACCGATATCACAAACTCCAGTATCTGCTTATACTGATAACGATATCACAAACTCCAGTATCTGCTGATACCGACATCACAAACTCCAGTATCTGCTGATACCGATATCACAAACTCCAGTATCTGCTTATACTGATAACGATATCACAAACTCCAGTATCTGCTGATACCGACATCACAAACTCCAGTATCTGCTGATACCGATATCACAAACTCCAGTATCTGCTGATACCGACATCACAAACTTCAGTAGTAGCTGCTACCAACATCACAAACTCCAGTATCTGCTTATACCGACAGCACAAACTCCAGTATCTGCTTATACCGATATCACAAACTCCAGTATCTGCTTATACCGATATCACAAACTCCAGTATCTGCTGATACCGATATCACAAACTCCAGAATCTGCTTATACCGATATCACAAACTCCAGTATCTGCTTATACCGATATCACAAACTCCAGTATCTGCTGATACCGATATCACAAACTCCAGTATCTGCTGATAACGATATCACAAACTCCAGTATCTGCTGATACCGATATCACAAACTTCAGTATCTGCTGATACCGATATCACAAACTTCAGTATCTGCTTATACCGATATCACAAACTCCAGTATCTGCTTATACCGATATTACAAACTCCAGTATCTGCTGATACCGATATCACAAACTCCATTATCTGCTTATACCGATATCACAAACTCCAGTATCTGCTTATACCGATTTCACAAACTCCAGTATCTGCTGATAACGATATCACAAACTCCAGTATCTGCTTATACCGATATCACAAACTCCAGTATCTGCTTATACTGATACCGATATCACAAACTTCAGTATCTGCTTATACCGATATCACAAACTCCAGTATCTGCTTATACCGATATCACAAACTCCAGTATCTGCTGATACCGATATCACAAACTCCATTATCTGCTTATACCGATATCACAAACTCCAGGATCTGCTTATACCGATTTCACAAACTCCAGTATCTGCTGATAACGATATCACAAACTCCAGTATCTGCTGATACCGACATCACAAACTCCAGTATCTGCTTATACCGATATCACAAACTCCAGTATCTGCTTATACTGATAACGATATCACAAACTCCAGTATCTGCTTATACCGATATCACAAACTCCAGTATCTGCTGATAACGATATCACAAACTCCAGTATCTGCTGATACCGACATCACAAACTTCAGTATCTGCTGATACCGATATCACAAACTCCAGTATCTGCTGATAACGATATCACAAACTCCAGTATCTGCTGATACCGACATCACAAACTTCAGTATCTGCTGATACCGATATCACAAACTCCAGTATCTGCTGATACCGACATCACAAACTCCAGTATCTGCTGATACCGACATCACAAACTCCAGCATCTGCTGATACCGACATCACAAACTCCAGTATCTGCTGACATCACAAACTCCAGCATCTGCTGATACCGACATCACAAACTCCAGTATCTGCTGATACCGACATCACAAACTCCAGTATCTGCTGATACCGATATCACAAACTCCAGTATCTGCTGATACCGACATCAAAAACTCCTGTATCTGCTTATACCGATATCCCAAACTCCAGTATCTGCTGATAACGATATCACAAACTCCAGTATCTGCTGATACCGACATCACAAACTCCAGTATCTGCTGATACGATATCACAAACTCCAGTATCTGCTGATAACGATATCACAAACTCCAGTATCTGCTGATAACGATATCACAAACTCCAGTATCTGCTGATAACGATATCACAAACTCCAGTATCTGCTGATACCGACATCACAAACTTCAGTATCTGCTGATACCGATATCACAAACTCCAGTATCTGCTGATACCGACATCACAAACTCCAGTATCTGCTGATACCGACGTCACAAACTCCAGTATCTGCTGATACCGACGTCACAAACTCCAGTATCTGCTGATACCGATATCACAAACTCCAGTATCTGCTGATACCGACATCACAAACTCCAGCATCTGCTGATACCGACATCACAAACTCCAGCATCTGCTGATACCGACATCACAAACTCCAGTATCTGCTGATACCGACATCACAAACTCCAGTATCTGCTGATACCGATATCACAAACTCCAGTATCTGCTGATACCGACATCAAAAACTCCTGTATCTGCTTATACCGATATCCCAAACTCCAGTATCTGCTGATAACGATATCACAAACTCCAGTATCTGCTGATACCGACATCACAAACTCCAGTATCTGCTGATACCGACATCACAAACTCCAGTATCTGCTGATACGATATCACAAACTCCAGTATCTGCTGATAACGATATCACAAACTCCAGTATCTGCTGATAACGATATCACAAACTCCAGTATCTGCTGATAACGATATCACAAACTCCAGTATCTGCTGATACCGACATCACAAACTCCAGTATCTGCTGATACCGACATCACAAACTCCAGTATCTGCTGATACCGACGTCACAAACTCCAGTATCTGCTGATACCGACATCACAAACTCCAGTATCTGCTGATACCGACGTCACAAACTCCAGTATCTGCTGATACCGACATCACAAACTCCAGTATCTGCTGATACCGACATCACAAACTCCAGCATCTGCTGATACCGACATCAGAAACTCCAGTATCTGCTGATACCGACATCACAAACTCCAGCATCTGCTGATACCGACATCACAAACTCCAGTATCTGCTGATACCGACATCACAAACTCCAGTATCTGCTGATACCGATATCACAAACTCCAGTATCTGCTGATACCGACATCAAAAACTCCTGTATCTGCTTATACCGATATCCCAAACTCCAGTTTCTGCTGATAACGATATCACAAACTCCAGTATCTGCTGATACCGACATCACAAACTCCAGTATCTGCTGATACCGACATCAAAAACTCCTGTATCTGCTTATACCGATATCACAAACTCCAGTATCTGCTGATACCGACATCACAAACTCCAGTATCTGCTGATACCGACATCACAAACTCCAGTATCTGCTGATACCGACATCACAAACTCCAGTATCTGCTGATACCGACATCACAAACTCCAGTATCTGCTGATACCGACTTCACAAACTCCAGTATCTGCTGATACCGACATCACAAACTCCAGTATCTGCTGATACGATATCACAAAGAAAGACCAGATAATAAAACTGAGATTTTCTGAGATTGGCAGATAAAATAACTTCACGTTGATCTGTAAAGAATCTTCAAACACACTTTTTAACCTTCATAACTCGTATTTACAAACATGTAAATGAGTTAAAGTCAGATTAAAGTCGTCTCTGTATCGTCCTCAGTGAAATATTTAACGACCTATGAGAGGAAATCAGTCAGCAGCAGTGATTTATTATTTAATGTTTCTAAAGTGAAACGTTCATGTGTTCACAGTCAAAGAAACGCTGAGTCATTGTGACCTCTGACGACCCCTGTACTCGACGACCCCTGTACTCACTGTTGTTAAAGAGTTTGTCTGTGTTCCTGAACCTTTCATTATTATTGATTTACCTTTATTGATCACTTCTTTTAGTCACACCTTTATGTGTGTGTGTCGCTGCCTTTATGTGTGTGTCTGCCTTTGTGTATGTGTGTGTCTGCCTTTACGTATGTGTGTGTGTCTGCCTTTGTGTATGTGTGTGTGTCTGCCTTTATGTGTGTGTGTGCGTGTCTTCCTTTATGTGTGTGTGTGTTGCTGCCTTTATGTGTGTGTCTGCCTTTGTGTATGTGTGTGTGTGTCTGCCTTTATGTGTGTGTGTGTGCGTGTGTCTTTCTTTATGTGTGTGTGTGCTTGTGTCTTCTTATGTGTGTGTCTGCCTTTATATGTGTGTGTGAACGTGTGCATGTGTGTGTGTTTCCAGCCATGATTTATCGTGGTCAAATGTGCACGATGTGACTGGTAATAGTGGAGCCATCTGTGTCCTTGGACTGTGTGTGTGTGTGTGTGTGTGTGTGTGTGTGTGTGTGTGTGTGTGCGTGTGTGTGTGTGTTATTAACACAAAGCTAGCGTCAGACTTTTCCAGGATTTGGATTCAGAAGGAGTCCATGGTCAACGAGGACAAAAAGATGAACGTCATCACTGCTTTTATCATCTGTGTGCGTGTGTGTGTGTGTGTGTGTGTGTGTGTGTGTGCGTGCATGCTCATATTTTATATTCAACTCCACTCCATAAAGAAGTTCAGAGCACACACACACACACACACACACACGACGTCACAGGTGGATTTGATTTAAACTCTGATCTGATAATGAAATCGACGTTTACACAAGAATAATAATCATGATAATAATAATAACAACTGCGTCCATTTACTTCTCATGTTCATGCAGCATCACCGGGGTGTGTGATTTCCCAGCATGCAGTGCAGCATGTGTGTGTCTTACAATCCCACTTTGATCTGTGTTATTTTGTCCCTGTTAAACTAACATGTTAAAAACAGCAGGGCCGTTTCAACGATGTTCAGGGGCCCAATAATAAGTCACTATAAGAAAAAGCGATGACTTTAAATTTCCCAGCTCTTCTCTCGTGTTACTAATCTGTAAAAGTGGTTCACTTTTGTGTTTGTGGGAAACATGAAGGTGAATATTGTTGAGCACAAATTGTGTGGTTTCATCTTTCACAATAAAGAAAGAAAAAGTGTGTTTGTGACGTGAATCCTCAGAGGAGCTGACATGGCTCCTGCAGCGTGGACGTCTGTCTGACTCCACCACCACGTTAACTACGCTCACTGTGTTTGTCTGAGATGTAAAGTTAAACAACGTGATCATAAAAAAACAGTCAAAGAGTTGGAAATAAGTTAAGGATTTATTAGATAAAGAAGAAGGAAGTTATACAATATGACAGTTTTACTAACCAAACCATCTACCAACCATGTGACCAATGAACCTTATCAACCGGCCGTGTCTGTCTCTCTGTCTGTCTGTCTCTCTCTCTGTCTCTGTCTCTGTCTCAGTCTCAGTCTCAGTCTCAGTCTGTCTGTCTCCCCAGGGTCCACAGCTGAGAAGTGATACATGGTTCAGTAATAGTCTGAGCCCGAGGGGGAGCAGCTCTGTGGCCTTGGTAAGAGACTATCAACACACACACACACACACACACACACACCTTCAGACTCATCAGTGCAGACAAACACAGAAGACGTTCAGAAATGTGTTTGTTGTTAATTCTGTTCTCCTGCTTTAACATGAGCTACAACTCTCACTGAAACCTGATAAAAGCTATATATATCATATCTATATGAGTTTAAGTCTATGATGTCTTTAAGAACACGTTCACGTCTTTATCTCACTGTTACACAGACTTTTCCAACAGGAAACTGGAGAGTTTGTAAAACACTCACTCTCCCACACCAAACCTCATAGAGAAAATCAGTGATTTTAACATCACACACACACACTCAGGAGTTGTTGATCCACTGCTGCCTCCATCACTAAGTTCTAATGTCTGATTTTGTAAAATTCAGCTTTTAAAAATCTTCATTCAGATTGACATCAGTGACACACAGTGACCACACGAGGCAGCAGAGGACCAGCAGCTCCTGTGTCCCCACGAGCTTAAATCACTGATTTTCTCTGTGGGGTTTGGTGTGTGAGAGTGAGTGGTCTACAGACTTCAGTTTCCTGAAAAGTCTGTCTAACTGTGACGTGAACATGTTCTGAAGATTTCATAGACTTCATCTGACGTGGATTATATGAGGTGAGTCTTTTGTTTCCTGTTTCTCCTTGTGCGACGTCAAAGAACCTGAACTATGGTCCTTTAAGGCGGAGACACAGTGGTGGATTTATAGCTGCGTTTGAGTGCAGAGTAATTCAGTGAGGACATGATGGACAGACACTGAAGTGTTTGTTGTGTCGTCTCTGTTCTGCAGTGAGGATAAAGATATACACTGTGTGGTCACTTTTTACTTCTTCAAAGAGGAAGGCTAGGATGCGTACCACTCACGATCTTGCCTAGCAGACCGTCCCACAGCACCAGGGCACCAGCTCTTTGCAGTCTTTGTGGAGTTAGAAGGCCTTCTCGAGCACTGATCAGTAGATGGATCTTCTGTGGGCGGGCCAGTTCTCCCGGCTTAACTTCTGGGAAAAACTGCTCCAGACACTCTGATGTTACCACTCACTTCACTTTGGCGATGGTTTCCAACCCGTAGCAGATCATCTGGTGGAGCCTCAGGGTTCCTCGTAAGTGCCACACCTTTATTGTCACAAAGTACCTTTTTGTTTCAGTTTTCACTTTGAACGTGCCGACCCCACACACAGCAAGTGACACCGGTTCACCGGTCAGTCCGAGTGTCTCCGCAGCTTGGTGGGTGATGTAATAAGTGTCGGAGCTGAAGTCGACAAAGGCCCCGAGGCTGTCTCCTCTCTTTGTCGTGACAGACACAAGCATCATGAGGACTGGATACTCTCTTAAGCCGCCCTGTTCTCTCGATGCTGCATGGTTTTTATAGGCTTTGTGGACATCTTCCAGTTGGTGGGTTTTCAGTCCTAACCGGGTGAGCAAAGCCTCCTGTTCCTCTGTGGGACCACAACATCCCTTCCTTTCCACCGCTTTTCTCTCCGCCTTTGTTGGTGCCTTAGGGCAGAGGAAATAGTGGTGGTCCGCCGGAGTGCCGCCTTTCTTACATCCTTCCTTGCAGCAGAGGAACTTCGGAGTGTAGGGGCTTTCCACTCTGTGAACATCCAGGCACTTCTTGCATGCCTTTGCCTTTTCCACTTGAGCTTTCCTCTCTGACAGGGAGGCCGTCCTGAAAGTTTCACAGCAAAATAGTCGTCCTCCATGTTCTTCATCGCCGCACACAGCACATGGGGGTTGCTGGGAATCCCCCTTGACTTCACTTGCTGTAGTCTTAGTGAACGGCCGGTTTTTCGCGGTAGCTGGGTCTCTCAGAAGTGTAAGTCGGGTTTGGCTTGCTGGATTTGCTGGACTTCAAAAGCACCTTTCTTGTGAGGATTAACTTCTGGCCTTGCAGGAACAGCAAGAGCCTCTGGAAATGGTTTCTCAGGAGAGCGTAGTTCTCGGGCCTGCATTCATGTTTTTACCGTGCGGCTGATAGCCTCTCCAAGCATACACAACGTCTCTGTGTTCCTGGAGTTCTTCCTCCAGTGTACTATTTTCAACGTCTTGCTGCTTCCACGGCACTACATTCTCTCTACCGAGTGCCTTAACCCGATCGAAAGTCTTCTTGAACTGTCTGAGGAGAGCGTCTATGTCCGGCGCTGCGTTCTTGTACCACAGCATTTCTATAGTCTCATGGTACCGTTTCAGGATGGCGTCTCTCCTTGCCAGGGCGTCACTCAGCTCACAGTTGTCGTCCGTTGGGTCCACCTGCTCCAGTGCTGCGATAAGTCCACTTCAGACATCCACGAAAATATCATAATCGCCCCTCAATCCTGCCAACTCCTCCATTAATTCTTCTTCACTTAGATGGCCAGCCGCAATGTTAAGGTGGTAAATATAAGGTTGTAGGCTTTCTAGATTTGGCTTGTCGTTTGCCATTTTCTTCTCCTAGAATTCCTGACTCACTTCAGAAAAGGATTTGTTCAAAGATTTGATCCAATCAAAAAGTTTGGTACTTTCGCAGTCCTTTAACGGTCCCGTTAGCTCTTGGCTTCGGCTCCTCCGTTCTTTGGAGGTTCTCCGCTCGACGCTGCTGCTGGTACGGCTCTGACAGCAGTTTACAACTGTTCAGTCTTTTATTAAACTGCTCTCATCAGCTCAATAAACTCCTCTGGAAAGGGCGACCACAACAAGTACAGCGGGAACAACTCGAGTGTCTTTATGAAGATTTATTTCACACACTGGTAAACGTACAGGTTCTGATGGTTAGCAGACAGAGATGAAAATGAAGGTTAACATATAACAAAAAGTGCTTTGATAACAACTGTGCTTTGATTACTATCTGCACATGCTCCATACACACAGACTGGAGGTCATCTTAATCATAACATCTATCACATATGATAATATATAGAGTAATAGTTTCACCGGCTGGAAAGTTCTACAGAAATCCTTCATTCAGATTGACCTCAGTGACACAAAGTGACCACACGAGGCAGGAGTAGACCAGCAGCTCCTGTGTCCCCGCAGCTAAAATCACTGATTTTCTCTATGGGCTTTGGTGTGGGAGAGTGAGTGGTTTACAAACTTCAGTTTCCTGTTGGAAAAGTCTGTCTAACAGTGAGATAAAGACGTGGACGTGTTCTTAAGACATCGTAGACTTCATCTGACGTGGATTATATGACGTATATGAGTCTTTTGTTCCGTGGCTAAAATCTGTTTTTCCTTGTGCGACGTCAAAGAACCTGAACGATCCCTTTAAGGCAGAGACACAGCGTTTGAGTGCAGAGTAATTCAGTGAGGACTCGATGGACGTCTCTGTTCTGCAGTGACGGTAAAGATCTGCATGTCAGCTTTAATCTCATGTTGTTTCTGCGTGAAATACAAACACGTCCCAGATCTCAGCGTAAGTGTGTGTCTCTTTGTCCTGTCCCGTGTCTCACTGGGAGACAGACGGAGACAGAACTGACGCTCACAGACGCTTCATTAACACCTCACTCAGTCTGTGCTGTGATTTCAGCCAGGAAAACATGAAAGATTCAAATCCACGAGAAATGAAACAAATCTTCTTGAATTGATTTAAATGTGACTTTTTTTTAAACTAAAAAACTTGAAACTATTTTTCAAACTCTAATTTTCCTTAAAATGAGACAAAAACTGGACAAAATGTAACAACGTTGCAAAGAACTTATATTGACTTAAAATGAGTCTAATTATATTTTATATCTTAAAATGTATTACACACACACACACACACCAATCTATGAGAGTGAGTTTTTACTCATTTTACTGCTATATTTAAAGCTTAAAGTCAAGCTGTAATATCTTAAGTAAACAAAGTTCGATTTTTCTTTCTTGCAAAGATTATTTTTATTTTTAGGCAAAAAAAAGAACAATTGATTTATTTTACTTTAATGGTATTTTTTGCAGTGTAGCTCTGGATTACAAACAAATAATTTCTTTAGTCTGGTCACGATATTTAATAATCCCTGGGTTTAGGTGAAATTCCAAAATCAGTAAAATGTGTTATTTCACGCTTTGTTCTCTAATCTCAGTCAAGAAAATAAAGCAAAAAAAATGCTTTTATTTGTCTTCTAATTGTGATTTTATGCTCAGAAAATGGCCGAACCTTTAACTCCTCCCACTTATTTGTCTGAGATTATTTTTGCACAGTGTCTAGTTTATCTTATTAAAAAATATTGATATTTTGTCTTAAAATTTCATTATTTTTTTGCAAATTGAGGTTTATTTGACTTTCTTGAAAGTAATTTTTCACAGTGTAGCTCTCAGTCTCATCTTCTCTTTGTCTTCAGTAGTCTGTTTTTGTGTCTTTAATAATCTCTGTATTTAGTTGTAATTCTAAAATTGGCAAACCTTTTTTGTAAATTTGTGCTCAATTCATATGTAGAAAAACTGAATTGTCTCAGATTATTGTTGCACAGTTGTTAGTAAATCTTATTAAGACAGAGTTAGATTTAATTATAACTTTTAAGAATTCTAGACAAAAATCTGAAATGAACAATTTCCGCAAAATGAGGCTAATTTTACTTTCTTGACAGTCATTTTTGCAGTGAAGCTCTCAGTGAATTGAGAAAATAGATTTAAGTGAGAGAAGATAAAAATAAATAAATACCTGATCTCCATCTTTCCTCACTGGAACTGCATCCACAGCTGGAGAAGCAGAGAGAAAGGAGACACAGATTAGAGATTATTTGACTGTCATGAGATTCACAAACAAAGAGGAGCGAGAGAGACACACACACACACACACACACACACACACGTTGGACATTCATGACTTGAGGGGCCATTGCATTGACTTACATTTATTTCCTGGAGATTTACTCTAACCTTAACCACATTTACTACTGGCCTAATCCTAATCCAAACCTCAACCTAACCTTAAAACATATCTTTACCTTAAAATGTAGTCATTTACGATGTGGGGACCTTTTTGGATTTCTGTCCCCACAAGGAAGACAAGTCCCCATAACGTGACTGTGTCAACAGGTTTAGGTCCCCACATCATTAGTAATACCTGGACACTCACTCACTCACTCACTCACTCACTCACTCACTCACACACACACACAGAAGACGATGAAAGACGTCTTCATTCAGTGGAGGACAAACAGGAAACAGTCATAATCTGACCACTCAGAATTTTAGAAGTTATTCTTTCAAAATAAAACACAGTTGTGTGTTTTTTAGTTTGAATTGTCATTTCACAAACGTCGTTACACCAGCGCTAACAGGAAGTAGACAGACTTCGCACATGTGCCAAACAAACTGATACAAATATAAAAAAGTCGTTCTCATGAAAATTAAAGGTTATTGTACACTCATAAAAAATAATAAATCTAATTGTTCTATTTTAAATGAAGATAATTTGACCTTTATTTTACACACTGGACCTTTAAGGCTCAGTCCCATTTCTCTTTTTTTTTAAACCAAACAAACAGGAAACGACTCAGTGAATTCATTGAGAACGTTCTCAGACTTAAATCTCAGTCCAGTGTGAGCCTCGGCATCAGAGCTGAACTCAGGTGAATGATGTTGTTGTTGAAGGATATTAGATTTAAGTGGTGATGAAAGCGGAGGCTTCCCCCTCTTCTTAACGCAATTTATAATTTTACATTGTGAGATTAAACGCAGCTGCACTCACAGTCAAGTGCTGTGAAATGAGTCTGACTTCAGCGACAGATAACACGAGTCGAGATGAGGGTGCTCCTGCAGACAAGGGCTTAAAGGGACAGTGAAACACTGATTTTAACCACTGAGCTAAAGACTCATTTATCATAAAGATGTTTTCATAAAAGTTTATTTTCATAATTAGAATCTTTTTAGCTGTTTGCTAGGTAATTGTTAGTTCCTCACAAAACCACACCTGGATTAAACTGAATTATCCCTTTACTGCAGATTTGTTGTTAGTGATCTTGGGTTTTTCCACCTCATCTTTTCATCATTTGACGCCTAAAACTCCTCCTCCTCCTCCTCCTCCTCCTCCTCCTGCTTCGTCACTTCTCTTTTTTGATGAACGAGCGGCTGAAGTGGATTGAACAGCTGAGATCAATAAAACAGCCTCCGCTTACTGATCAGTCTGCTTCACACTAATCGCCGATATTTCTTACATATTGTGTTCTCATGTGTCATGTGACCCAGCAGTTGCGTCCATGGCGGCCACATTGATCTCAGCGAGCGCTGCCAATCGACGGCGTCTAAAAATACCTCGGCCTTCAATGGAGACTTAAGCTTTCCAACAGAATCAACATCAATAAATCCCTCTGTGTCGTCACTGTAGCGAGTCTGTGGATGAAGACATGACAACTATGGAGCTGTGTCATTACAAGTAAATATCCATTTATTCTGGTTCTGTTGAAGACGAGACCAGATCACAGTCTCAGGAGACTTTGACCAATCTGACCAAAGTCACTTCAGAAAAAGAGGGAGTGCCTCCTGTTGGCTGTTCTACAAACCACCAGAGGTGTGGACTCGAGTCTGAGACTTGGACTTGAGTCGCAATAGTGTCGCACAAACTTCAGAACTGATGTGTCAAGACATTGAATGGCTTTGCTGCAAAGACAACTGTAAAAGGGGCAGAGACTCAAAGAGAGTCTGCTAAAGTCCCTATTACTGAGCCTTGAGGAACACCACAGATCCATCTTCAGCTCACACAGACCTACGTAGAAACCCTGTGACCTCAGGGGTGAATATTTAAAAGAATAAATGAAATAAAACGTGAATGCAGACGACACAAAGAAAACATCTTCATTCACTGAACGTTGTCTTTTTGGACTCTTAATAAATAAAGTCACTGTCACCTGCTGCTGAGAGGAAATACCTGCTAAAGCATTCAGTGCTGTGTTTGCTCTGCAGTGACGCTCAGTGAGTGTACGACAACACAACTGCAGCTGCTGCCTCAAGTCATTTTCATTATCACTAAAATTACAGGAATCAGAGGGTCGACAAGTTCAATGTATGACTTTTTATGAGCATAACGACGGAATTTGAAGAGAAAATTGAGCATTTTGAATCTTGTAAACCACTCACTCTCCCACACCAAAGCCCATAGAGAAAATCAGTGATTGTAACATCACACACACAGGAGTTGTTGATCCACTGCTGCCTCCATCACTAAGTTCACATGTCTTATTTTGTCACTTCAGTGTTTGAAATCCTCCTGTTTCCCCATGAGCTAAAATCTCTTATTTTCTCTGTGGGAGAGTGAAGGAAACTGATTTTAGCCACTCAACACAATACTCACAGAATAAAATCTAAATCAGTTGAAGTCTACAACCCTAGCCACCAGTTGCTGGCCACTGTGCAACAATCCGACTGTGAGTCAGAGCTCATGACACCGGTCTCAGACCCGGCTCAGGATCCTGGGACAAGTCCTTGCAGGCAAGTTCAAGATGTTGTAAGAAAAGCGAAAAGAGGCTGGTGGAGCATCAACCCTCACTGTCTGTCTGTCTGTCCTCCAGGTCAGAGATGTTCACGGCTACCTGTCAGTCAAAGCACTGACCACACGCCTCACTCTGACTTGACTGCAGAAACACACACAGTCATCAGGGGGAAGTGTGCAAACACGTGTCTGTGTGTGTCTGTCTGTGTGTCAGCAGAGGAAACACAATGAACGGAGGTTCTTCTCTGTGTAAGGTAACACCTCAAACACACCTGACAGAGCAGAGCAAACAGCTGAGAAACACAGTAGTCAGGTACACTATATTCAGATTTTAACCTTGGTGGGAATTTTTTGTGGATTTGCTAAACCATACATTTTTGGAAAGGTTATTGTATAAGGAGTCAGAAAATCAATGTTTGCATTTGCTCAGGTGTCTATATGGCCACCATAAAATTTAAAATGATAATATCTCGACTTCTGAATAAACTGGAATGTTGTTTTCAACTGCTTAACTCACACTGTAAGGGTCAAGGAATCCAATGGTGCTAGTTACACTATACCATATTAACCCTTCAGTGCATGAATGTGTAAAAAATGACACTGTGTGGTGGTTTTCTTGTAATATCTTTGTAATGAAAAGTTATAATTTCATATTCCAGCTGTTCTTAAAAAAGATTTTTCATATCACTCACTAAAACATTTAATATTTATTGTGAGAATGATTACAAAGACATTGCAAGCCTACTACAATGGGTGCTGAGAGTGATCCACACACAAAGTAGTTCCTGTCTTCCGCAGAAGTGTCATCCCTTCAGAGCATTGTTTTACAGAGCATCTAATACATGCACAGTAAGTATTATCTTAATTTTACCTCAGAAAATATGTTATAGGCATACATTTCAACAACATATTTACAGTATACATACACTGCCTGGCCAAATAAAAAGCCGCCACCTACAAAAAGGGGGTCACATACTGGTTGGAGCGCCTTTAGCTTTGTTTACACACTCATTCACTGTGGCATTGTTTCCATAAGCTTCTACAATGTCACAAGATTTATTTCCGTCCAGTGTTGCATTCATTTTTCACCAAGATCTTGTATTGATGATGGGAGAGTTGGGCCACTGAGCAAAGCCTTCTCAAGCACATCCCAAAGATTCTCAGTGGGGTTAAGGTCTGGACTCTGTGGTGGCCAATCCATGTGTGAAAATGATGTCTCATGCTCCCTGAACCACTCTCTCACAATTTGAGCCTGATAAATCCTGGCATTGTCATCTTGGAATATGTCCATGTCATTGGGGAAGAAAAAAATGCATTGATGGAATAATCTGGTCATTCATTATATTCAGGTACTCAGCTGACCTCATTCTTTGGGCACATAATGTTGCTGAACCTAGACCTTTTGGCCAGGCAGTGTATATGACTACAGCTAACTAAGCTAGCTAATATTATTATAGCGTGTGTCATATATGACTTTTGCTCCTCATACTTCTGATATACTGAGATGGTTGTTGTGGAACACACAATATTATATTATCAGGTCAAAGGCTACCCCCAGTGAGAGACTATATGGATGACATTACCACCATCCTTCAGACATGCACAGTGAGACTGCTTAAGAGGATTGACGAGCTTGTGGGGTGGGCAAGGATGAAGATTAAACCCGCCAAATCGTGCAGCCTGTCCTCGAGGAAAGGAGTCAGAAGCGACCATACCACGGTGGTGAAGAGATCCCATTGCTGGCGAGTCAACCCGTCCGTAGCCTTGGTCGTACCTATACAGCAGACCTCTCTGACAAGAAGATGGGCAAAGTAGCAAAGAAGCAGCTTGCAGATGGCCTGGCCAGGATCAATCAGAGCCAGCTCCCCGGCAAGTACAAAATATGGAGTTACCAGTTCGTACTGTACCCAAGGGTAATGTGGCCTCTGAAGATGAGCGAAGTCCCTTCCTCGGAGGCAGACAAGATGGATAGGCTGGCAAACTCGTTCAGCAGGAAGTGGCTAGGACTGCCACTGGACTCTTCGGCAGGAACATATGGCAGCTGCCACTGCGTTCCGTCAGCCTGGGATACAAGCAGGAGAAGGCCAGGATGGTGCTGGAACTGAGGGAATCCACTGACCAACTGGTGGGGGCAGCTGGTGTCCAGATACGAACAGGGAGGAAGTGGAAAGCCCAGAAAGAGGTGGACAGGGTGATCAACAGGCTGAAACGCCGTGAGGTAGTCGGCAGAGTCCAGGAAGGTCGAGCAGGCCTTGGGAGAAGCGAGGCCCCCCTCTTCTGATCAAAGGCCTCCAAGGAAGAGCAGAAAGCCATGGTTGTTGCAGAAGTGACGAGGACCAAGCAGGAGCACCTTAACATCAAAGCGGTGTCACAAAGCCGGCAGGGAGGCTGGATGTCATGGGAAGGCACGACAGACAGGCCCTTGTCATGGTCCGATCTGTGGAAGACCCCCCAAGCCAGGCTCAGTGCAAGCCTCCAGCACATCCTGTCAGGCTGTAAGACGGCGTTATCCTCAGGCTCAGGCTCAGGCTCTCACCAGGCTCGCCACCTGGTGAGAGGCCTGTCGGACCATTAGGGTCGACCTGGGGAGGCAGATCCAATTACCCAGAGAGATCATAGAAACATCGCTCCGGCTGGACCTGATCATATGGTCAGAACCACGCAAGACCCTCCTGCTGGTGGAGCTCACGTTCCCCGTTGAAGTAGGATGCAGGGGCTTTGTCAGGTCCTCGACTGTTCGCCTGCTCCGCGACATGGGGTGCACAGGGGCAGGGCGTAGGAAAGCCATCAAAGAGCTGGCGGAGGAGGCAGAGAAGGGCAGCTTTTGGCTGTGGCTAAGGAGGAAGGATAGGAGTTGGGGGCAACATAACACCTAGGGCCCCAGCAGTATCAACACTGGCCACTACCTGGAGCTTGAGCCACTGAAGGTGACAACCTGCACAATGTGATCACACAAGCCTACATCCCAGAGTATGTACAACAGATGCTGATGTCACTGTCCAGAGGTTGTATGAAGACTATGGAGATGTCAGTCTCTGGGCCTTTCATGCATTCACTGGGGCTGACAACACAGGAAGGTTCTCCCGCATAGGCAAGGCAACCTGGCTGCAGGTCTACCTCAAAGCAGATGAATATATTGTCAAAGCTCTGCAGATTCTTTTGGATGAAGCAGATGTGACAGCCCTGGAATCCTTTGTATGTGCAGCTTACTCACCCAAGGGGATCAACAATCCCTCCACTGCGATGGCATCTCTTCTGCAAGCATAGGGCAGAAAGTGACAAGCTCCCTCCAACACTTGGAGCTCTGAAGCAGCACATCTTGAGAGTCCATGTCCAAACAAGAGTATGGGCACAGGCAGCCATTGCTCTGCAGGATCCACAGCTGGATCCTCTGTATAACGGATACTTCAAACACTTGGATGGCATGCTCAAACCAGTGACCACAGAGGTCCTCCCAGCCCCAAAGGCCATCCTTGAGTTGGTTCAATGCAAGTGTAAATCTGACTGCTCTTCTGGGAAGTGCTCCTGCAGAGCTAAGGACTTAGCCTGTACTGACATGTGTCAGTGCAGCAGCCAGTGCCACAACGATGACGATTCCCAAGCTGTGATGTATGAAAGCGATGATGTATATCTAATTAAAAAGGTTACATAATCATACTGTGGTCTAAATGTCCATGCCGACATCCAACATCCAAGTTTTATGTTAGCTAATTTTAAACTCTTCAATAAAAGGAACTCCAAGTTATCTGACCAACAGCTTGTGAGGTGTATAGTTTGTTTTACCCATATTGTGGATGTATTTCAATGGGATGATCAAAAAAACATGGTTTTGGAGGAACATGGAATATTACATGCAAACAACTTTTCATTACAATGAAATTGCAAGAAAACAACCACCCCGGGTCATTTTTGACCCACTTATGCATCTATGGGTTAATGTGGTAATTTGATTTCCTGACCCTGAAATGTGGGTTTAGCAGTTAAAATCAACATTCTAGCTTATTCAGAAGCCGAGATTTGACAAATTAAAGTTTTACGGCGGCCATTTTTAAAAAATTCAATATGGCCGCCACATAGACATCTGGGCAAATGCAAACATTGATTTTCTGACTCCTTATACAATAACCTTTTAAAAAATATCCCACTAAAATAGTGGACCTGACTACAGTTTCATCAATTCTGTGAGAGAAAAAAACACTCATCTATAATCAAATCTACGTCAGTTTCCGTCTACGACATCTTTAAGAACACGATCATGTCTTTATCTCACTGTGAGACAGACTTTTCCAACAGTAAAAACACTCACTCTCCCACACCAAAGCCCATAGAGAAAATCAGTGATTTTAGCTGGTGATGAACACAGGAGCTGCTGGTCTGTCACTCCTGTTTAGACCACAGAGTGGACTTTGGTGGGTTTCCTCGTGTCCCTGCTCGTCTTTGGTGTCTCAACTCATTTAGAAAAGAATCCTTTCCACCTTCCTTGTCTTTACACAGTGAACAGTCATGTGCTGCTGAGATGAATTCACTAACGTGTTACTCTCTGTTTTGTCCTCACAGAATTTGTTAATATCACGTTTCTGATGTGTGAAATATTAGAATTAAAACTCTATACGTGAGCCGTGACCTGATCTGTCGTCGTTCTGGCGTCTGAGGTTCATTTGACACGAAAGCAGCTCGATTTACCCTGAAACTGAGTCTGTGCACAAACATCTGCATCACACCTGTGTTCTGTTCAATAAATAAATGTTTCTGCTGCGCTGGAGTCATCTCAGTTTAGACAGGGAATATAATGTTTATAATATTTGTTTGTATTGCTGCTATGTTAAAAGTATTTCTATTCTATTCTATTCTATTCTAATCTGGAGTGTGTATTTTCTATTCTTATGAAGTTTCAAAGTTTGTGCCTCAAATCAGATTTAATCTTCATTTCTTCTTTGTTCTGTGTTGTTTTTACTTGAACAGTGACTCAAAACCAACCTTTTGGTTCGACTTTAAATAGAAATGATATATTATATTATATTTATTAATGTTTTAGCCTGTTTTACTCATTTTTACATGCGTAATTATATGTGTGTTTTAAACAATATCTAAGGAATATGTTTCGTTCCTCTTCTTTAATACAAAGTAAATACATTTGCATGGGTTTATTTACCTATAAATGTTAGAATCTTGTTACTAATTGGTGCATCATTATACATAACTTATACATATACAAGATTGTAGTATTTAATGTATTATAATTGAATCAAATCTATGCCAGATTACGTCTCGGATATCTTAAGAACACGTTCACGTCTTTATCTCACTGTGACACAGATTTTTCCAACAGGAAACTGAAGTTTGTAAAGCACTCACTCTCCCACACCAAACCTCATAGAGAAAATCAGTGACTTTAGCTCACAGGGACACAGGAGCTGCTGGTCCTCTGCTGCCTCGTGTGGTCACTTTGTGTCACTGAGGTCAATGTTAGCAAATCATTTCAAAAGCCAAATTGACAAAATCAGACATTAGAATTTAGTGATGGAGGCAGCAGTGGATCAACAACTCCTGTGTGTGTGATGTTAAAATCACTGATTTTCTCTGTGGGCTTTGGTGTGGGAGAGTGAGTGTGTTAACCCCAAGACGAGCAGCTGTGAGGTGCATTCAAAGACCCTCAGAAATGTCACTACTTGTGCTGGGTTGTGATTAAAAGTTTTGGTTTGGTCTGTAATCTGCTCTCTCTCTCTGTCCTACAGTGATGATGATGATGATGATGATGAAGCCTCACAGTAGAAGCAGCTCAACCGGTGGTGAAGCGGGTGTTTTTCTGACCTCGGATAATTGTCTGTAGTGACAGACGGTGGCGAGCTGAGGGACAAACGATGCCACCCTCAAAAACCTTGACCACGGTGACAGAATAACCTACTATTATGGGATGTAATAATTACACTGTGTTTTCTTTGACATTTCACTCACACTGATGAGAGGGTGAGTGAGAGCTGGTGACCCATATTTACTGTAACATTTCCTCCTCCTCCTCTTGTCTCCTCTTGTCTCCTCCTGTCTCCTCCTGTCTCCTCCTGTCTCCTGTCTCCTCCTCCTCCCTCTCTTCCCCTGGATCTATTTTTAGCCCCAGCTGCTGTAACTCGGTGTCACAGGAAACGCAGCAGGAAGAGGGCGTTCCCGTCACGCTGTCACTTAGTCTGAGACTGTTGGAAGAAAGAGTTCCTCCTCCAGGAGAAGATGGCGCTGTAGAGTGGACCTCTTCTCTCTGAAGATGATCAGTGAACACGTACGTGAATGATGACGTGACAAAGTAAATGATTTTTAAGTTTCTCCACATAAACACTGTAGTACAGGTGTCAGGCCTGTGTGTGGCGCTGTGCTGGTGAAACCTGTCATAGTTTTCAGATCAGCA